>NW_026727824.1:0-31193 GCF_029784015.1 Lycium ferocissimum | reverse complement strand
CCCCAAAAAAAAATTATATGACGGACGGCCCCGCCGCCCCCCGAATGACTATACATATGCAACGAAAGAGTTCCGACTAAAATGTAGGCTCCGAAACAAGGGAGCACTCCAAGACAAGGTTGGATGGAAATCCTAGAGGTCGGGCGAATCCGGCAAACGCAGTATCCGTACCTACGGGCATGAACGCGGCCCCCGGAAGGCCGCACGGAATATGTGCCGAGCATAAAGCATGAAGTACGGGAACGGGGATCATACTGAAATAAGGAGCATAGAAAATCATAAGGCTTGCCTTTGAAATATAAATCATGCGTATCAATATCATATCCAGGCCATTATGGGACTGAGTGACATAAGTAAATAATCATCATGTACATATGCATGTATAACGTGTCCGACCCTCTAGCGAGTAGGGACTCGGTAAATGAAATCATCATATACGATGTACATATAACGTGCCTCAGACCCAAAGGGAGGGACGCGGTGAATAGAGTCATCATATGCCATCCCGCCGCCTCCCCATATCATCATATCATCATATACATATACATATAACGTGCCCCGGCCTCTAGTGAGGGACGCGGTGAATAATGCAAAGGAGTTGTGCACGAATACATGCCCTGGCTCGGGGCGCAAAGATGAAAGGAGTAATAACGACGCTAGCACGAGCGAGTAGTGAGAAACCATATGCATATAAATCATCATTTCGGACTCGGTAGATAAGTAGACAAATCAACGCTCGAGTATCCGAATAATAGTCACACTTAGGACTCTTGAAATATCATTACGAAGTATGTCACAACGTCTCGGGATCGTAAACATGTATCAAAATCCAGAAGCCCGCTTTATGAAAGTTACGGGCATTATTCGTTATAGAATTCTCTACGAACATATCATAGCAATCCGAGACCATTTATGAAAGTTAGGGACATTATACGTTATAGAACACTTTAGGAATAAAAACTCTTTATGCAACATTCATTATCCAGACATACAAAAGACTCGAGGGCAATAGCTTGACTACATTAAGAGTGCGAATATTCAGAAGTGAATAAGAATCGTAGACATGCTCGGATCTTAAGAGTAGAGTTACCCCAAGGCTCGTATCGTATCATACTTACATCTAGGACATGCCAAAAGAAAGAAAGGATAAGCTTTACATACCTTGTCCGCTCCCTAAGCTAACCCGAACTCAATTCTCGGGCTTCCCAAGATCTACAATAACGTCATTAAATACTAACATTAGTTATAGGTACTTAGGAATTCAACCCCAAGCTAGCACTTTATCTACGGAAATTCGGGCAGCATTTCCCCTATAAATTCAACAACCCCGAGAATTCAACTCGGCCAAATCATCAACAACAATACCAACAACCATACTAACAACATCAACAATCAATCCAAAACGCATTCTAACGTTGGTAACTCTTTTCTACATAATTCGACAACATTCCATTTACATTCAATTCAACTACATACGTTCAAGCCAACGCCAATGCTCACACGTTCAAGTACTAATCCGAAACCATTCAAACAAGACTCAAGAACACTTCCAACAATCCGCACAATATTCAAATCACGTTGGCTTCTAAAACAAATTCCACAACAATTACAACTTCAACTAGAATCATTAGACCTTCATTTTACATCATAGAATCCACAACAACAACCAAAATACTAAATAAAATTAGTTCATTCCTTGCCATACAAAACAACCCATATTCGGCCACCACCCCAACACACAAATTTCATGATTTTCATCCATTCTACACTCTACAACATGCACAAACCATCCATAACATATAAAAGAAGATTAAACCTTACCTTTTCCACTTAACTTCACAACTTGGCTAGGGTTGTAAATGGTAAAAACGAATGGTTTGTTGACTCCAACCACTATCTCACGTTAACAAGGACCTTCCAATTGGTTGAATTGCTAGAAGAAAATATTTTTTTGATCGCTATTCATGGTCATCAATTTTTGGTTGCCATGGCCGAATGGCTTCTCCTCTTTTTCTCCAAGTTTCTCCAAGGTTCTAAGTGTTGAAAAAGATGAATAATTGTCTTGCTCATCATCTAATATGTACATATATAATTCATCCATGTGTGCATGCCCCACACATGGCTTGGATCAATTAAAATTAGCCAAGCCATGTTGGGAACCCACACTACATCACACGACTACGTTGGCCTTTGTTTCATGAATTAGTAACTTTCCTTAATTCACTTTTAACCCCAAATTTTCCTTAATATTCAATACCAATAAAATCATAAGCAACTTATGCCTTAAAATAAAATCGGAGGTCGAAAGTCTCAACCTCGTATCCCGGAATAGTCTTGTCCTTAACTTATCATGGTTAGCTCGGATTATCCCAATGTATACACACCTGTTAGCTATAATCAGACCACAACTAGCATGATAAGAACTTATACATATACGAAGCAAGACGTCGTCGTAAAACTGTCGCATATATATATACCCATATCGCACATAGCCGGCAAGGCTGTCATAATATAGACAACATATCCGAGCATATGTACACGCGTGACCGACAAAGTGCGACCGCGACGGACGCCCAAAGCATAAATCACACGGACACAACGGAACCGTAACTACTCAAAACACACACATGTGTCTACAGACCTCTAAGAGTAACAACAATATCATATGAGGGGACAGGGCCCCGCCGTACCCCTGAATAGACATATACATATGCAATGAAATGTTATATCCCGTATTTTGTACATTGGGATAATCCAAGGCTAACCATGATAAGTTAAGGACGAGACTACTCCGGATACGAGGTAGAGACTTTAACCTGGATTTTGTTTTGAGGCATAAGTTGTTTATGATTTTATTGGTATGGAGTATTAAGGAAAATTTGGGGTTAAAAGTGAATATTGGAAAGTAAATATTTCATGAACAACAAGGCCAAGGTGGAGTGGGCCATGGGCCACATGGATGAATTATATATGAGATATTAGATGACAATTGATCATATTCATCATCTTTTTCACCTTAGAACATTATAGAAACTTGGAGAAAACACAAGACAAGCCATTCGGCCATAGCTAAGCCGAGCAAGGTCCAAGGAAAAATTGATCAAAAAAAAAATATTTTTCTCAAGCATTTCAACTCCTTAGAAGGTGTATAACAACATGGAGTGGTTGTTGGAGTAGCAAGAACAAGTATTAGTTCAAGGCACAAACCATAGCCAAGTTTAGAAGTCATGCTAAGGTAAGGTTTAATCTTCTTTTCATGTGTTATGGATGGTTGTATACATGTTGTAGTATGTGGAAATAAATGAAATTCATAAAACTATGGTATTGATGTTGTGGCCGAAAATGGACTGTTTTGTGTGGCAAAGGATGAACTAATTTTACTTAGTGTTTTGGTTGTTGTTGTGGTGAATTCTATGATGATAATGAAAGTTTAATGATTCAAGTTGAAGTTGTATTCGTGTGGGCTGTTTTGGAAGTTAATGTGATTCTAATATAGTTTCTTGTATTTATGAGAATAATGTTGTTGAAGTGTGGATTGTTGGTGTAATTCATGAATTTGGGAGAGAGGAATGTGTTGTTTGGTTGTTCTCGGGTTTGGGAGGATTTCGGGTGACATTGTATTTTGGTTGGGTTGTTTTGAATATTGTGCGGATTGTTTGAAGTGTTCTTGAATCTTGTTTGAATGGTTTTGGATTAGTAATTGGATATGTGAGTGTTGATGTTGGCTTGAATGTATGTAGTTGAATTGAATATAATGGATTGTTGTTGAAGTATGTAGAAAAGAGTTACTAACGTTAGAATGCATTTTGAATCGATTGTTGATATTGTTAGAATGATTGTTGGTATTGTTGTTGATGATTTGGCCGAGTTGGATTCTCGGGGTTGTTGAATTTACAGGGGAAATGCTGCCCAAATTTCTGTAGAATTAAGTGCTAGCTTGGGATTGAAATCCTAAGTACCTATAGCTAATGTTTGGTATTTAATGACGTTATTGTAGATCGTGGGGAGCCCGAGACTTGAGTTTGGATTAGCTTAGGAAGCGGACGAGGTATGTAAAGCCTAACCTTTCTTTCTTTTGGCATGTCTTAGTTGTAGTAGGCTATGATACGAGCCTCGGGGTAACTCCATTCTTGCGGTCCGAGCATGTTTACGATTCTTATCCATCTCTTAATGTTGGTATTCTTAATGTAGTAGAACTATGGTCTTTATGCCTCTTGTGTGATTGGATTTTAAAGGTTGCATAAAGATTTTGTTCTTAAAAGACCCTATGTCTAATAATGGCCGTAACTTTCATAGACGGAACCGGATCGCTTCGAAACGTTCGTAGAAGATTCTATAACGAATAATGACTTTAACTTTCATAGGCGGGCCCAGATTGGTTTGATGCATATCCGTGGTCCTCGAGATTTCCCTTTGTATAGTCCTAATGACTTTTTTGAAAGAACTTAACATGATTACCGTTTTAACTCTCGAGCGTCGACTACTTACTTATCTATTGAGTCTGTAATGATGATTTATGTGCATATGGTTTCTCACTACTCCGCTCGTGCATACTGTTGTTACATCTTTCACCGAGTCCCGGGCCGGGTATGTATTCGTGCACAGTTCACTGCATTGTTCACCGAGTCCCTCACTAGAGGGCCGGGTACGGTATATTTGATGATATGATGATGGCGCCAGCCCACAGGATGGGCCGAGTATGATATATATGATGGAGACATGATCTCATCCACCGAGTCCCTCATTAGAGGGCCGGGTACGGTAGATATATGATTACTTCACCGAGTCCCTCACTAGAGGGCCGGGTACGGTATATATATGTATGATGACATGATGATATGATGACATGATAATATGATGATTCTATTCACCGAGTCCCTCATTAGAGGGCCGGGTACGGTATATATATGATAATGACATGATGATACGATGATCTTATCTACCGAGTCCCTCATTAAAGGGCCGGGACACGTTATATATGCATATGTATAAGATGGTCATTCACTTATGTTTCTAAGTCCCATAATGGATTGGATATGATATGGACATGCATGATCTATGTTTCAAAGGTAAGCCTTGTGGTTTTCTGGTTACTGTACTGGTTTGATTTTCTATACTTCTTACTTCAGTACGATTCTGTTTACGGTATTCCATGCTTTACATACTCAGTACATATTCCGTACTGACCCCCTTTCTTCGGGGGCTGCGTTTCATGCCCGCAGGTACAGACGATCGATTTGGTGACCCGCCAGTCTAGGATACCGATTCTGCTACTTTGGAGCGCTCCCTTGTCCGGAGCCCACATTTTGGTACAGATTTCTTCGTTGTAGATATGTACGATTATTCAGGGGTACGGCGGGGCCCTTGTCACACCCTAATTTCCGATAGGGCATGATGGGCACCCGACCCTTACCTAGGGCCGAGCGAACCCGCTGACTTTCGTAATACTCATAATCATACAGGGCCCGCAAAACATGACAAGCACATAATGAAAATTTTGCGGAAAACAAACATGCTTTTCATCTTTTTCAAATCAAATAAAGTCTGCCATCGTATGAAATCTGTAATGTAATGCACAACAATACATCGGCTTATATAGCCGCTTTCAAAACAAATACGGCATATCATACACTCGACAAAACCGTTCGCAAAGTCTCTAACATAACTCCGGATATCATAACATAAGCACTCGACTCGGCCGCTCCGGGAGAAAAAAGAGTTCGCCAATCCCGTACCGGAGCATCTTCTACTCATCCGTATATACCGCGGCATGAAACGCAGCCCCCGAAGAAAGGGGGTCAGTACGGAATATGTACTGAGTATGCAAAGCATGAAATACAGAAAACGAAGTCATAACCGAAGTACGGAGTACAGAAAGTGAGCATAACAACTCGGAAAACCAAAGTACTTGCATCCGAAGTACAAATCATACATAAGCGTGTACAAGACAAGTATAACCATCGAATGCCGAAATACTTACTTAACTTTCTTTTGAAAAACATTCACGTCTCACATATACGGAAAAATAAAACATATCATATGAGCCGACATTAACCGACCGATCCTATTCCGGTATACATATATCATACCACATCATACTTCGTATTCCAAAGTAGAAGATACAGTAAACAAATCTGAGTCATAATCGAAACATAAATACAGAAAGTAAGCGCAAATCCAAAATACCAAGGTGTTTATTTTCAAAGTACAAATCATGCATTGGGCTCTTAGAATATGGTCGCCCGCCCGTCGATGGCACCATAACCCATCAACTCCAGAAGATTTCATATTTCTGAAACTCGACATACCGCGGACAAGTACCCAGCGGTCAATATCACTCAACATACCGCGGACAAATACCCAGCGGTCAATATCACTTAACATACCGCGGACAAATACCCAGCGGTCAATATCACTCAACATACCGCGGACAAGTACCCAGCGGTTTTCATATCTCCAAACCCATCATACTTCGGAATATAGCATAGTGCGCACGATAACATACCGGCCCGGGACGCGGCGAAGGATGTAACAATAGTAAGCACGAGCGGAATCGTGGGATCTATATGCAATTTCATACATTTACACAGATTCCATAGAACAATCACAACAGACTATCATTTACAAACCAAGCCAATAGTCATAGTCAAATCAAACTTCCTCCGAATATTACTCGGGAACATATCAAACCGAACTTCAGAAACCATAGTCACGTATCAAAATCATATGCATAAAATCCTTATTTCAGACTTAACAGATGAATAAGTAATCATGCTCGGGGGTCGGAAAGGTATTCATATTAAATTCTTTCAAAAAAAGCCGTTAGAATTGTACAAAGGGAAGTCGCGGGACCCACGGACGAGCATCAACCCAATCCGGGCCCGCCTATGGAAATCATAGTCATTATACGTCATAGAATCATTTACGAGCATATCAAAGCCATCCGGTTAAATCCGTGAAAGTTACGGACGTTCGTAGTTACAAAACTCTTTTGAAAACAAAACTTTTTATGCCACATTTGAAAACCAATCATACAAAGACATATAAACCATAGCTTGACCATATAAAGATGCCAACATCAAGAAGCAATAAGCATCGTAAACATGCTCGGATTTTACGAATAGAATTTCCCCCGAAGCTCATAACATATCATACCTTACTCATATCTAAGACATGCCAAAAGAAGGAAAGGTAAGCTTTACATACCTTAGCCGCTTCCTAAGCTAATCCGAACTTACGTCTCGACTTCTCAAAATCTACAACAATATCATTAGACACCAAACATTAGCTTTAAGCATCGAAGAATCCAATTCCAAGCTCGCACTTTATTTACAAAAATTTGGGCAACATTTCCCCTGTAAATTCAACAACCCCGAGAATTCAACTCGGCCAAATCTTCAACAACAATACCAATAACCACACTAACAACATCAACAATTAATTCAAAATGCATTCTAACGTCAATAACTCTTTTCTACATAATTCGACAACATTCCACAAACTCGAGACCTTCTAATTGCCATAGGATAACAACAACACATTTATTTCTTCCAAATTCATAAACTACACCAACAATCTACACATTAACAACATTAACCTCAATAATACAAGAAATTATGATAAAATCACATTACCTTCTCCAACAACCTACAAACGATTACAACTTCAATTTGAATCATTAAACCATCATTCTCATTATAGAATCCATACAACAACAACCAAAAAATACTAAATAAAATTTAGTTCATTCCTTGTCACAAAACAGCCCATACTCACGGCTCAACATCAACATACAAAGTTTCATGAATTTCATCCATTTCTACACACTATTCCTCCATTCTACTCCGTTAAACTCGAATAAACTTGTTAACAATGAAAAGGAACCTAATCTTACCTCAAGTGTGCAGCCACCACGTCCACCCTCTTCTTCTTGGTTGATTTTTAGCTCAAATTGAAGGCAACGCGACGTACGACACTTTTCTCTTCATGGGCTTCGGAATTCGGGCGCGGATTTTGGTCAAAATTAGTTTTTCTCTCTAAGCTCTCCTCTCTCTTTTGCTCCAGAATTTTCTGGGTGTTTTGGTATGAAATATGAGGAGAAAAGGCTGATATTTCATTTAAAAAGGTGTGGGTAATGGGCCTGACCCGGTTGGGCTCGGGTTGGGCCTGGCCCACTGACCTTTCTGCCTTAAAACGTCCATATCGTCTTATCCCGATGTCGCATGTGAACCCACGACCTATGGTTGGAAATCTATTTCAATTATCTACAACTTTCATTCTGGGAGTTTTCCCAAATTCCAAACTCATAATGCCGTTTTGGCCCCTCGAAGTCAGATCACCCGAAGACGTTTTCTTAAATCGTCCTTTTGGAGGGCTTACACTCATTTTTAGCTTATGGGTCCTTCTTAGGACTTGCTCAACTTCACATGTACTACCCATATATCTCTTCATATGTCCTTTATAAAATCCCAACATGTGGGTCCCACCTTAATACACGGCCACTTTGGCCTTTTTATGAAACTTTTATTTCAACTTCTAGCCCCAAATTCTCATGAAATGCTTAACTTTCTATAATTCACTTTTAACCCCAAATTTTCCTTATTCCAAATTTACCCTTACACTCCATACCAATGAAAAGATGAATATGCAACTTGTGCATTAAAACAAAAAATCAACAAAATCGAAAATTAAAAGTCTTGTCCATAACTTGTCGCAACCAACTTAGAATATTCCAACGTACAAAGTACGGGGTATAACAGTTCGTCCTAGGGGTTGTCTGCTATTATACTCCACATTTCCAGAGCCTGAGCGTGACACATGCTTCCTCAAACATTGACAATCACGTTGTTACTACATAATTTAAACTCACGTTGACAGTATTATATTTCGTATTTTTGTGCGCCGGATTATTCGCAAGCTGAGGTGGGGCCCACACATTGAGATTTTTTTGGGACATGTGACAATTTATACGAATCACATATGCGAAGTTAAGCATAACTCAAGAAGGACCCTTGAGCCAAATCAAAGTGGAAGTCCTCCAAACAAATATTTTTAAGTAACGTTTTCGGGTGATCTGACTTCGAGGGCGAAACGGTATTATAAGTTTAGAATTTGGAAACATACCAAATACATAAGTTGTATATAATTGAATTAGCTTTCCAACCATAGGTCGTGGGTCCACAGGTGATGTCGGGACAATGAGATATGGACGTTTTAAGGCGGAAAGGTCAGCCCAAGCTGAGGCCCAAACCGGCCCAACCGGGTTAGGCCCATGACCCATGTTTATTTAAGTGATAAATCAGCCTTTTCTCCTCATTTTTCAGAACAAAACACCCAGAAAATTCTGGAGAAAAAGAGAGAAGAGAGCTTAGAGAGAAAAGATCAATTTTGACCAAAATCTGAGCCCCGAATCCCGAAGCCCGTGAAGAGAAAAGTGTTCTCCGTTGCGTTGCCTCCAATTTGAGCTAAAAATCGACCAAAAAGAAGGGGGTGGACGTGGTGGCTGCACACTTGAGGTAATATTAAGGTTCCTTTTCATTGCTAATAAGTTTATTTAGAGTTCTACCGAACTAGAACGGAGAAAATAGTGTGATAAATTCATTTGTTGGCGTTGTGAATCATGGAATGAGATTTGAAGAGAATTTTGAATGAAAATGAATGTATTCAACTTGTAGAATGTGGAGGATGTTTCTATTGATGTTGTTAGTATTAATTTCGACTTCGTTACGGAAATAAAAAATTATGAAATAGTTATATCGCGAATTGGTTGGTTGGAAAATTTGGAAAATAATGTGTGGGCTATTCTATGGAATATTTTGAGCTGGAAATATTATGTTTGTTGGTATTGTTGATAATGATTTGGCCGAGTTAAATTCTCGGGGATGTCCAATTTATAAGGGAGGTGTCATCGAAATTTCTCGTAGAAAAAGTAATGGCTTGGAATTGGGTTCTTCGATGTTTATGGCTAATGTTCGATGCCTACTGATGTTATTGTAGATCGTGAGAAGTCGAGGCTTGAGTTGATTAGCTTAGGAAGCGATCGAGGTATGTAAGGCTTACTTTTTCCTCTTAGCATGTCTTAGACGTACTAAGGTATGACATGACTTGTGCTTTGGGGGGTAATTCCGCTCTTACGTTCCGAGTATGTGTATGATCCTTAATTGCTCATAATGTGACACACTTCATATAGTCCTTAAGTCTTATGTATGTTTGGGTTTCAAATATTGAATAAAGGATTTTGTTCCTAAAAGATTTTAAGTCTAAAAACGTCCCTAACTTTTGCAAACAAAACCGGATTACCTCGATATGCTTGAAATGATCCTCTAACGTACAATGACTTAAGTTTACATAGGCGGACTCGGAATGATTTGATATACGACTATGGCCTCTATTATACTTTGATATACTTATGATATAAGATGTGTTTCCGAGTACCGTCCGAAAGCTATTTGATATGACTATTGTCCGGATTTTTAAATGATGATTCATGTTGACTACTTCATTGAGTCTTTGAAAATATTTTATGTGCATATAGTTTCTCACTACTCTGCTCGTGCCAGCCTCAATATGTCACACCCTAATTTCCGATAGGGTATGATGGGCACCCGACCCTTACCTAGGGCCGAGCGAACCCACTGACTAACGTAACACTCATAACCATACTGGGCCCACAAAACATAACATACGCAAGTAATGAAAATTTTTCAGAAAACAAACATGTCTTTCGTTTTTTTTTCAAACCAAATAAAATCTGCAATCGTATGAAAACTGTAATATAAGGCATAACAGATTTCGGCTTATATAGCCGCTTGCCAAACACATCGGTAGCATAATGCATACAAACACACGCGGCACATAGCCGTTCACAAATACACCCGATATATCATACACCGGACACTCGGGGGCCGCAAAGTCTCTACTAACGTCTCGATACCATACAAGCACTCGGACTCGCAAAGACCGAGGAAGTGGAGCTCGCCAATCCAGCCGAGCATCTCCCGCTAGCATCACCTACTCATCCGTGGGTACCGCGTGGCATGAAACGCACCGAAGAAAGGGGGGTCATGACGGAATATGTACCGAGCATGTAAAGCATAGCATACATCAAGATCCCGACCGGAGTAGGAAATCGTAAGTCGTAACAACCCAATTACCTAAGTGTTTACATCCGACACACACAAATTAAACATACACATACCGAACACATCATAATCATTGCGAATTAACATTAACCGATGTGGGATTTGCCTAAACCAATGTGGAATTTTACCTCATCATTGGGTTTGCCCCACCATCGGCGAACAAACTCAACATAGCATCATACATTATCACATACCAAATGCGTCCATAGGACCCGGCGGACGTAACGTGGTTACCACCCTATCCGCGCCACAACACAAGATAACACCGAAGATTTCAAATCTCCGTATCCCCGAACACAACACATCATCACAACACATCATAGGCCATATCACAAAGATAACTCCATAAACGGAACCCGGCCCAACGGCGAGGTCTCGGAACCGTAACACAAGATAACACCGGAGTATATTATAGTGCGCACGATCACATACCGGCCCGGATCCGGAAAGAGGTAACATAGAACCGACGAGCAATCGTAAGTAACCACACACACATCAAACATCATCACGTTAACCGAACGATTGAAACGAACCCTCTTTTAAAAATCCAAAACCATAGTCAAATCAAGTTTTTCTCCCGATTCTCGCTTGGGACATATCAAACCGAGCTCAAAACCGTTGTTACGCATCAAAATCATGGGCATAAAATCCTTATTTCCGAATTCGACGTAAATAAATAATCATGCTTGGGATCGGAAAAATAGTCGTATTAAATTCCTTTTTCTTTAAAAAAAAAATAGGTCATTTAAAACCAACATAAAAAGTCGCGGGACCTGTGACGAAGGCCAACCCAATCCGGCCCGCTTATAAAAGTTTGAGTCCTTACTCGCCATGAAACCATTTGCGAAGAAATCAAGGCGATCCGAGCCCTTAGTCTAAAGTTATGAACGTTCGTAATTTCGAAATCGTTTAGGAACGTATCTCGTTTGAAAACAAAATTCTTTGAAAATATAACTCTTTTGCAACCTTAGAAATGTAATCATACACAAGACGTGAGGACCATAACTCGACCGCATTAGGATACGAATATCAAGGAACATATAAGAGATGTTTACACAACGTTTCAAACTCAATCATATCCAAGACATACAGACCATACTAAGGATGCCAACATCAAAGCAAATACGAATCACAAACATACTCGAAATTTACGAATGGAATTTCCCCGAGGCACATATCATGTCATACCTTAATTCCGTCTAAGACATGCCAAAAAGAAAAAGAAGGGTAAGCTTCACATACCTCGGTTTTCCTAAGCTAATCCAAACTCAAGTCTCGTCTTCTCAAAAATCTACAACAACATCAATAGGCATCGAACATTAGCCATAAGCATCGAAGAATTCAATTCCAAACCATTACTTTTTTCTACAATTCTGGGCAAACATTTCCCCCAAATTCAACACCCCGAGAATTCAACTAAATCAACAACAACCAAACCAACAAACATACTAACAATATCCATAAGTGGTTCAAAACGTATTCTAACATTAGTAACTCTTTCCTATACCATTCGACGATATTTCATTTTCATTCAAATCAACCGCATACGATCAAACCAACATCAATATTCATACGCTCAAGTACTCTTCCAAACCATTTAAACAAGTTTCAAAAAATGCTTCAAACAATCCAAACAATATGCCATGGAACCCGAAACCTTCCCAACTCAACACGAACAACAATAACATATTTCTTTCTTCCGAAACTCATAAACTATACTAACAATTCACTTGTTAACATTGTCATTAGAATAAATGTAAGACCTACATAGGAATCATATTAACTTCCAATTCAGCCCACTTTCGGCCACTACCACAACATACACGGCTACAACTTCAACATCATATTTCCATGCATTTCATTCATTTCTTCATCACATAATTCATAACAACAACAACCAACATACTAAATAACATTAATTCACTTTCCTACCATAAGTGGCACCATTCACTACCATTCTTCCAACAACATCATCCCATACATATATTTTTCATGACTTCCATTCAATTCCACACACTACAACATGCGCAAATCATTCATAAAACATGGAAAATAAGATTGAACCATACCTTTCCTTTCCACCTTGTTCACTCTCGGCTAGAATCTTGTTCAAGGCACAAAAATGATTTCCTTGTTCCAACAACTATGCCATGTTAACGAGGACCTTCAACTTAGTAGGAAACCTAGAAGAGAAGAGTTTTTCATGACCAATATCTCTCTCTCTCTCTCTCTCTCTCCCTCTCGGTTTTTTTCTTTTCTCTCTTTTTCAATATGGCCGAATGGCCTCTAAGTTGTTCTCCAAGTTTCTTGATTTTTCTTAAGGCAACAAGGTGTATAAGATGACTAAGTCCATATATAATTCACCCACATGGAAAATTTCTATGGCCCACACACACATGTATGGCCGGCCACCTATGGCCATTTTCAAATAATGGCCAACTTTTCATAATTCATTTTTTGGTCCCAAAATTTTTCCAACTTTCATTCTCTAACTTTATTTTTTCCTTATTCCAATCTTACCCTTAACACTTCATACCCACAAAAATGAATATGCACTTATGCATTGAGACAAAATCAACAAAACCAAATTAAAAGTCTTGTCCATAAGTCGCCGCAACCAACTTAGAATATTCCAACGTCCAAAGTACGGGTATAACACACAAATTCCTTCAAATCGCGTCCCGGCCATGGGCATGTATTCGAGCACCTCATTGCATTGTTCACCGCGTCCTCACCATGATAGGGCCGGGCACGTTATATTTACCGCGTCCCTTGCTAGCGGGGCCGGGGTATGTTATATGATATGATGATATGGGAGAGGTGGCCGGATGGCATATATGATTCCTTTACCGCGTCCCTCACTCGAGGGCCGGGGCACGTTATATGCACATGTATATGTTATGATTTTGATTTACCGCGTCCCTCATTGCTAGAGGGGCGGGCACGTTACATGAACTTTATATATGTGTGTTATGAGTTTACTCACCGCGTCCCTCCTCGTAGGGCCGGGGCACGTATATGTTCATATGATGATTTTATGACATTGATATGCGTAATACATGTTTGCAAAGGCAAGTTTTATGATTTTCTCGTACTCCTTACTTCGATGATCCCGCTACTACGTGTCATGCTTTACATACTCGACATATTCCGTATCGACCCCTTTCTTCGGGGGTCGCGTTTCATGCCGCGCGAGTACACCCGATGAGCCAAGACTTTAGTAGGAGACATTCCCGGCGGGATCGGCAAGCTCCGAAGCGCTACCGAGTCGAGCATTATGTTATGACGCTTTGTATATGTTAGAGACTTTGCAGTAAAGTTGCGGGTATAAGACGTCGATTATGTAAGAGGCTATGTCGGTCGACGATTTGTTACGCATTGTATTATAAGTCCTATATTGTTTTATATGTTCCGCATTTTCATTGATTCGAGAAAGGAAAAATGTACACTATTCTCCGCAAAATTTTCATTATGTATTTGTGTCATAATCCGAGGGCCGGTGTGATTATAAGAACTATGTGAGTCGGGCGGTTCGCTCGGCCCTAAATAAGGGTCGGGTACCCATCACGCCCTAACGGAAATTAGGGTGTGACAAATTGGTATCGGAGCGGTTCGTCCTAGGGGTTGTCTCGCAAAGTCGTGTCCTAGTCCTCGTTTTATGGTGTGAAGCGCGCCACATTTATGAACAGAGGCTACGGGGCATCTAGGATGGTTACGCTTCTTTGACATCTTCGATCGTGCCGTAGAGCCAAGTTATAGGAAATGAGATCCCCGACATTGACCTTTGATTTCGACAGGAAGGCGATTAACGATATTGGAAGCTACGAAGTACGCAGTAAGCAAAGGTATGCAAGGCTTATGTCGTGTAAGATATTAAAGTACGATGGAAGTACAAGTTCGGTCAAAGAAGAAGTAAATAAGAAAGTGTAATAGGTGCGGTTGACCGGGCCTACAAGGTATGCTTATTATTTTTGTTATCTTCGTCAATGATGTCGGAGCCCCGTGAGGCCGTGATATGCTACGATATGCATATATATATGTTGGTCCCGCGAGGCATTGTTGGTATTTCCGTGTACGAGGTTCCGAGATAGTAACGATTCTGAGAGACTTCGCCGAAATTTCCCGTAAATAAAGTGAAAATGAGAGCGAGAAATCCGAAGGCCGGTAACCGAGGATTTATAAATAACGGCGGTGGGGCGTGTTCATCGCCATCGAGAATTTGGAAGCCCGTAACGAAAGGTAATCAAATCCACGGGTGAAAGGTGAATACCGAGGATCCAAGGAGGGGTAAAATAGTAATTATGCTATAAGACCGCTTCGAAGTCCGTCAAGACTTCGACTTACTCCGCATCACGTGACGAGGTCATGTGGTGAAATGGACGGATTATACCAGCGTTAAAGCGTCGTATTTCATCGGAGTTCCAAAGTTAAGCGTGGCTCGAAGCGAGAGAAATCTGGGATGGGTGACCCCCGGGAAGTTTTCTCGAAAGTTCGCAAATTCGATGCAAGAAGAAAATGAGGAGTTAGAATGACTTAAAGACAAATTAAGAGTCCGGGAGTGGGCGGAAACCCTAAAAGGTCGCGCGTAACGGGCGAATTAGACCGATAAAGAGGAAGAAAGTGCATCCCGGTCCTAGAACTAGGGTGAGTCGGAATAGTGTATGGAGATATCTTGTAAGCAAGATAGTAGGAACTATATGTGTACATAGATGCGCACGGGATATCCTGTATGGTGGTTAGATCGTGCGGATATATGTATCCCGTAATCAAGGTGGCGTATATAGAAGGCACTAATCGGACAGGGTAACAAAGTTCAAGTGAGGAGAAAAATATGAATGGCACGAATGTTATAAGGCA
The DNA here is from genome assembly GCF_029784015.1 of Lycium ferocissimum. Classification (NCBI taxonomy): domain Eukaryota; kingdom Viridiplantae; phylum Streptophyta; class Magnoliopsida; order Solanales; family Solanaceae; genus Lycium; species Lycium ferocissimum. The sequence continues at coordinate 15,195 of NW_026727824.1, read as the reverse complement.
AGTTGATGCTGTTTTCGCTACAAGTGAAGCTTAGAAAGTGCTAATACAACGATATTTGAAAAAGAAAGAAAGTGAGGAAATGAACGGCAAGGGAATTAAAATGTTGGGATAAAAGTACCGCTTAAATGGGATTGGAAATACGGGTTTAGGCAAGGTAAAATTGGGCGATAGTATAAGTACACCCCTAAAGGGGGAAGCGAGGGAGAGAGATACAAGTGCAAGACGAAGACAATTGACGCTACAAGGTCCTCGGATACGAATGCTTGGGGGCCGCGGGTAAAGTTCCTTGCCGAGATAAGCTAGGAAGATCGAAAAGCCGCCAGCGCGGGATAGAAGTCGGGATAACAATCAAGATGGCGGTGAAGTAATTGTAGATATCCGGAATAGCATGATATTAGGAAAAGGAGACCTAAAGAGGAAATACGATAAAGGGAAGTAACAAGTAGCTTACGGAAACATTGTGAAGGGTAGAACGGTCGTACGGGAACGAGAGGTTAAGATATAGGCAATAAAGTGGTTGCTAGTAGTAGAAAATTTCCGAGAGGAAAGTAAGAAAAGCGAGGGAACGGGGAGTATGGCTAGGTAGACTTCTAGAAAATGCGAGCACGGGAGTAAGACGTGGAATAGTACGGACCAAGAGAAGGAACGATCGTGACTAAGATTAAGTATGTAGATAGTGCAAGGGCAGGTCATGTTACCTATGAATATTTATACCCCGGAGATGAGACCAAATAAATGCTTAACGAGAAGAGTTTAAGGTCGGTAACAACGATACGGTGATGATACTTAAGGTGCATTAAGAAAAGATGTTAGGATGGTTTGAGATAAATTACCGAATTGGAACTAGTACTGAGAGCGAACAGGACATGCTTATGGTTGAAAAAAAATGTATTTCGACGCTGGTAGTAGGAGAAGAGAGGCAAAGATAAAGTGAAACACAAGGATTAGTGAAGCTACGTTGAGGCGGTTCATAGAACAATTTGACCTCCTTCGTACATTCGGTTAAGGATTGCAACATTGGTTGTACTATTGAATTACGTTACTGCAAGATGAGTATGTTAAGATTTCGCACATAAAGTACTGTAACTATAAATTATAGGAAATGGCATGAATATGATGTAGTTTGGAAAGGGAATTGAGGAAAGGGGTACATGAATTCAAGATCGGAGATGAGGTAATGGATTTATGAGTGTTATAAGTAAGACTTTAAAAGGGGGAAGGCACCGTAAGGTAAGACTCATAAGGAGAAAGCGAGTGAATAGGATGCAAAGATTCAAAACGCACCCGTACATGAAAAACAAATGTAATTTGAAGTGAGAATTTTTGTGGAAGCGAATTCAATAAGCTATAAGGGTCGATCGAAAGGAATAAAGTGATTGCAGGGTATCTTTCAAGATTGGACTGAAAATAATTCATCAGGAAGAAAAGGAATTGAACGTTGTTCGGGTGAAGGGACAAACATTAACAAGATATTGGAATAACTACGATGCTTACTATGGAATGACCACCCAGTAAAGGGAGACTACAAAACAGCAAGAGCCGAACAACTAAATGACCTGGTTGTAGGAAAAAGATGATGCAATAATGCATCAATTACGATAGTATTAGAAGAAGGATGATCCGATAATGGATATACTCGAGAATGGGATTATGGACGGAGTACGAGCTTAGTTTAAACATTCGAGGACGAATGTTCCAAAGGGGGAAGGATGTTATACTCCACATTTCCGAGCCCGAGCGTGACACATGCTTCCTCAAACATTGACAATCACGTTGTTACTACATAATTTAAACTCACGTTGACAAGGTATTATATTTCGTATTTTTGTGCGCGGATTATTCGCAAGCCGAGGTGGGGCCCACACATTGAGATTTTTTGGGACATGTGACAATTTATACGAATCACATATGCGAAGTTAAACATAATTCAAGAAGGACCCTTGAGCCAAATCAAAGTGGAAGTCCTCCAAACAAATATTTTTAAGTAACGTTTTCGGGTGATCGACTTCGAGGGGCAGAAACGGTATTATAAGTTTAGAATTTGGAAACATACCAAATACATAAGTTGTAGATAATTGAATTAGCTTTCCAACCATAGGTCGTGGGTCCACAGGTGATGTCGGGACAATGAGATATGGACGTTTTAAGGCGGAAAGGTCAGTGGGCTAGGCCCAAACCGGGCCAACCGGGTTAGGCCCATGACCCATGTTTATTTAAGTGATAAATCAGCCTTTTCTCCTCATTTTTCAGAACAAAACACCCAGAAAATTCTGGAGAAAAAGAGAGAAGAGAGCTTAGAGAGAAAAGATCAATTTTGACCAAAATCTGAGCCCCGAATCCCGAAGCCCGTGAAGAGAAAAGTGTTCTACGTTGCGTTGCCTCCAATTTGAGCTAAAAATCGACCAAAAAGAAGGGGGTGGACGTGGTGGCTGCACACTTGAGGTAATATTAAGGTTCCTTTTCATTGCTAATAAGTTTATTTAGAGTTCTACCGAACTAGAACGGAGAAAATAGTGTGATAAATTCATTTGTTGGCGTTGTGAATCATGGAATGAGATTTGAAGAGAATTTTGAATGAAAATGAATGTATTCAACTTGTAGAATGTGGAGGATGTTTCTATTGATGTTGTTAGTATTAATTTCGACTTCGTTACGGAAATAAAAAAAATTATGAAATAGTTATATCGCGAATTGGTTGGTTGGAAAATTTGGAAAATAATGTGTGGGCTATTCTATGGAATATTTTGGAGCTGGAAATATTATGTTTGTTGGTATTGTTGATAATGATTTGGCCGAGTTAAATTCTCGGGGATGTCCAATTTATAGGGGAGGTGTCGAAATTTCGTAGAAAAGTAATGGCTTGGAATTGGGTTCTTTGATGTTTATGGCTAATGTTTGATGCCTACTGATGTTATTGTAGATCGTGAGAAGTCGAGGCTTGAGTTGGATTAGCTTAGGAAGCGATCGAGGTATGTAAGGCTTACTTTTTCCTCTTGGCATGTCTTAGACGTACTAAGGTATGACATGACTTGTGCTTTGGGGGTAATTCCGCTCTTACGTTCCGAGTATGTGTATGATCCTTAATTGCTCATAATGTGACACACTTCATATAGTCCTTAAGTCTTATGTATGTTTGGGTTTAAAATAGTGAATAAAGGATTTTGTTCCTAAATGATTTTAAGTCTAAAAACGTCCCTAACTTTTGCAAACAAAACCGGATTACCTCGATATGCTTGAAATGATCCTCTAACGTACAATGACTTAAGTTTACATAGGCGGACTCGGAATGATTTGATATAAGACTATGGCCTCTATTATACTTTGATATACTTATGATATAAGATGTGTTTCCGAAAGTACCGTCCGAAAGCTATTTGATATGACTATTGTCCGGATTTTTAAATGATGATTCATGTTGACTACTTCATTGAGTCTTTGAAAATATTTTATGTGCATATAGTTTCTCACTACTCTGCTCGTGCCAACCTCAATATGTCCTTTCTTCGTCCCCGCCAGGGCATGTATTCGAGCACCTCATTGCATTGTTCACCGCGTCCCTCACCGGAGGGCCGGGGCACGTTATATTTACCGCGTCCCTTGCTAGCGGGGCCGGGCATGTTATATGATATGATGATATGGGAGAGGTGGCCGGGATGGCATATGATGATTCCTTTACCGCGTCCCTCACTCGAGGGCCGGGTCACGTTACACGCACATGCATATGTTATGATTTTGATTTACCGCGTCCCTCGTTAGTAGGGGGGGGCACGTTACATGAACGCTTATATATGTGTGTTATGATTTTACTCACCGCGTCCCTCCTCGGAGGCCGGGCACGTTATATGTTCATATGATGATTTTATGACATTGATATGCGTAATACATGTTTGCAAAGGCAAGTTTTATGATTTTCTCGTACTCCTTACTTCGCATGATCCCGCTACTACGTGTCATGCTTTACATACTCGGTACATATTCCGTACCGACCCCTTTCTTCGGGGGCTGCGTTTCATGCCGCGCGGTACACCGGATGAGTGAAGACTTTAGTAGGAGACATTCCGGCGGGATCGGCGAGCTCCGGTTCCTCCGGAGCGCTACCGAGTCGAGCATTATGTTATGACGGTTGTATATGTTAGAGACTTTGCGGACGGTGTTGTGGGTATAAGACGTCGGTTATGTAAGCGGCTATGTCGGTAAACGATTTGTTACGCATTGTACTATAAGTCCTATATTGTTTTATATGTTCCAAATTTTCATTAATTCGAGAAAGGAAAAATGTACACTATTCTCCGCAAAATTTTCATTATGTATTTGTGTCATAATCGAGGGCCGGTGTGATTATAAGAACTATGTGAGTCAGCGGGTTCGCTCGGCCCTAAATAAGGGTCGGGTGCCCATCACGCCCTAACGGAAATTAGGGTGTGACACAGTATGGCTATGAGTATTATGAGAGTCTGCGGGTTCGCTCGGCCCTAGGTAAGGGTCGGGTGCCCATCACGCCCTATCGAATTAAGGGTGTGACAAAGTGGTATCAGAGCAGTTCGTCCTAGGGGTTGTCTGCAAAGTCGTGTCTAGTAGAGTCTTGTTTATGGTGTGTTGCGCGCCACATTTATAAACAGGAGGCTACGGGGCATTTAGGATGGTTACTCTTCTTTCATCTCGAGATCGTGCCATGGAGCCAAGTCATAGGAGATGGGACTCCTTGCCGATTTGTGATTGCGGTGAAGAATGACATTGCTGAAGGAAGTGATTGATGATGTTGGAAGTCACAAAGTACGCGGTAAGTAAAGGTATGAGAGATGTATGTTGGCAAAGATATGGGACTTACGATCGAAATACAAGTTGAAGACTAAAGGGGGAAAGTAAATAAGAAAATGTAACGGTCTTCGTTTGAGTTGGGCATACGAGGTATGTTTATCATTTGTATACTGTTGATGATATTGGGAGCCCTGTGTGGCTGCGATATGATATGATATGTATATATGTATATTGGCCCTGTGAGGCATTGTTGGTATTTCCTGTGCACAGGTTTTGAGATAGTAAGAAATGCAGAGGAAACTCTACCGAAATTTTTCTAGAGATAAAAAGAGAATGAGATATAGGTTTGTAATACGACTTGAAAGATCGTGCCGACAGTAATAGTATGACTAAGACAATAGTACAGAGGAAAAGGATTGTGATGTATATGAATGTAGTGGCAAGACAGCTTGTGAGATATTAAGGATAACGTTGATCAGAAAAGGTAAAAGGGTTAAGAAGTGTTACACTATGAGATCGAATGCGAACGGGACAATGTGAGTATAATGAAGATTGTTGTGAAAATAAGAAAAGCTCGGTGGGAAAGTGGCCAAAGCTATGATGTGATTTATGTAGTTAGAATATAAAGGTAAGTGCGAAACGGAAAAAAAACAAGCTATGGAATGAGTATGGAAGGGTTTGAGTTAAAGATTAAGAGATGACATGAGAAAATGTGCCTAGAATGTTACAAGTTGAGTAAAGAGAATTACAAAAAGGAAAAGTTTAAATCGAGATTCTTAAGACCCTATACGATTAGTTGAACATTCGAGGACGAATGTTCTAAAGGGGAAAAGGATGTTATACCCCGTACTTTGTACGTTGGAATATTCTAAGTTGGTTGCGACGAGTTATGGACAAGACTTTTAATTTCCGGTTTTGTTGATTTTGTCTCAATGCATAAGTCGCATATTCATCTTTTGTTAGTATGAAGTGTTAAGGGTAAGGTTGGAATAAGGAAAAATTAGAGAATGAAAGTTGGAAGAATTTGGGACTAGAAATGAATTATGGAAAGTTGGCCAAATTCATGAAATTCAATAGCCATGTGGCCGGCCATGTGGGGAGTGGGCCATGGCCACATGGTTGGCTATCATATGAAAATAGAAAGATGATCAAGTCATCTTCATCATCTCCTTTCCTAGAAATTTCAAGAAGCTTGGAGAAAGAAAAGAGGGGAAGGGTTCGGCCAAAGGAGAAAAAAATGAGAGACCAAAATTGATCATGGAAAATTATTTTCTTCAAGCATTTCAATTCATTGGAAGGTCCTAAACAATATGGAGTAAGTGTTAGAGCAAGTAACCAATCATGTTTGCAAGGACAAGTCCTAGCCGAATGAAGAACAAGTGGGAAAGGTAAGGATTCTATCTTCCTTCATGTGTTGTTGGTGATTGGTATGTGTGGTGATATATGGAAATGAATGAAGTTTATAAAAATATGGTGTTGTGTGTGTTTGGCCGTGTATGTATGGTTAGTGTAGAAGTGAAAAAATAATGGTATTTAGCGTATTTGTGTGTTGTTGTGATATGTAGAAGCGGATAAAAATCATGAACCATTATATGTTGATGTGGAACCGTGAGCATGAGTTTGGCCGTGCATGTGTAGTGTGGAAAGAGAGTGAAGAACAAGTTTTATTTAGTGAGTTTTGGTTGTTGTTGTCATGAATGCAATGATGTAAATGAAGTTTTAATGATACAAGTTGAAGCTATAATTATGTGGGCTGTTTTAGGAGCCAATTTGGTCCTAATGTGTTTTCTTGAATTTATGATAATGATATTGTTAACGTGCGGATTGTTGGTGAAGTTTATGAATTTGGAAGGAAGAAGTATGTTATGGTTGTTCATGTTGAGTTGGGAAGGTTTTGGGTTCTATGGCATATTATTTGGATTGTTTGAATATTTTTGCGGATTATTGGAAATGTTCTTGAATCGTGTTTGAATGGTTTTGGATTGGTATTTGAATATGCGGTCGTTGATGTTAGTTTGAATATATGAAGTTGAATTGAACATGCATGGAATATTGTTGAATCATATGGAGAAGAATTAGTAATGTTAGAATGCGTTTTAATTCGATTATTGATGTGGTTGATGTTGTTGTTGGGTTGGTTGTTGCTATTTTGGCCGAGTTTAATTCTCGGGGATGTTGGATTTATAGGGGAGATGCTGCCCAAATTTTTGTAGATAAATAAGGGCTAAGAATAAACTTATAAAGGCATGTGACTTATGTTTGGTAACTTTGACCAATTGTAGATTACAAGCAAACGGGATTTGAGTTTAAGCGAGCATAAGGTGTGTGCAAGGTATGTAAAGCCTACCTTTCCTTCTTTTGGCATGTCCTAGTTCTACTAGGCTAAGATCGGAACTTCGGGGTTAATTCTGCTCTTGGAAATCCGAGTTTGATTTTGCATACTATTCATTCGAAACAATTGAACTATAATCCTTATATTTGATCAAAAGAATGCTTAAACCTTTGTAATTGTTGCAAACGTATCTGGATCGCTCTGAAACTTTTATGGAGTGCTTTAGGGAGCCTAATGTTTGTAATTTATGTCCGCCGCCTCGACTTGACCCGAGAGGTGGGTCCGTAAGTCCCGAGACTTCCCTTATTTGGTTTGTTTGATTCATTTCCGTACGATATGAGAAGGAAATGTTTGCCTATGACTCTAAGGTCCGTTTGAAACGTCCTATAATGTTGTTGAGCGCTCATTACTATGAATGACACTAAATTTTTCCGAGAATAATCTACGATGTGTTTTTGAAAAATTGGCAACTAAAAGTCCGTAATTTTCAAGAGAGAGCTCGGATTGCTTTGATATTTTCGCAAATGACTTTATGACGAGTAATGACTTAAATTTTCATAGGCGGGCCCGGACTGGGTTGACGCTCGTCCGTGGGTCCCGCGACCTTCTATGTTGGTTCTAATAACCTATTTTCGAAAAGAATCCAATCGACTATCTCCCGACCCCGAGTATGATTACTTATTTATCTGTTGAGTTTGAAATAAGGATTTTTGTGCTTATGACTTTGATACGTGAATATGGCTTCGGAAGTTCGGTTTGATATATTCCCGAGGGATATTCGGAAGGAAATCTGATTTGACTACTGTTTTGGCTTACAAATGATGGTTCGTTTGATTAACCTATCAAGTCTTTGAAAATATTTTAAACTGTATTTGGTTACTCACGATTACATTCGTGCGTTACGCTATTACATTTGCCGCTGGGTTCCTGCCGCGGTATGTGTATATGTGATATTACCGCTGGGTTCCTGGCCGCGGTACGTGTATATGTGATATTACCGCTGGGTTCCTGGCCGCGGTATGCGTATATGTGATATTACCGCTGGGTTCCTGGCCGCGGTATGTGTATGTGTATGTGTATGTGTATGTGTATGTGTATGTGTGGTATTGACCGGCCCGATACTTACCGTGGTGTGTGTGTATATGTGGTATGTGATATATGATAACATGATGGTATGATGATTGTTTACTCATGTTTCTAAGTCCCCGATGATTCGGATATGATATGGATATGCACGAATTAAGTTTTAAAAGTAAGTCTTGTGGGTTCTGCGTATTGCACTATTTTTCGGTACTACTTACTTCGGTTATGATTTCGCTTTCTGTATTTTCGGCTTTGCATACTCAGTACATATTCCGTACTGACCCCCTTTTCTTCGGGGGCTGCGTTTCATGCCGCGCAGGTACCCACAGAGGAGTAGATGATGTTAGCAGGAGATGTTCCAGCGGGATGGGCGAGCTCCATTTCCTCAGGTCTTTGCCGAGTCGAGTGCGTTTGTGTGGTATCGAGATGTTGGTAGAGACTTTGCAGACAGTGTCGTGTGCGTGATATGCCAGTTTTGTAACCGGCTATGTAGGCTGATATATTATTATGCATTATGTTACAGATTTGTTGTGACTACAGATTTTGTTTGATTTGAAAAGATGAAAGGCATGTATGTTTTCCGAAAAATTTTCACCCTGTGCTTGTGTTATGTTTTGAGGGCCCAGTATGGCTATGAGTATTATGAGAGTCTGCGGGTTCGCTCGGCCCTAGGTAAGGGTCGGGTGCCCATCACGCCCTATCGGATTAAGGGTGTGACATTGAACTTAGATATGTTGTTGACGTACCCACTATTGGTACTTGTGATACTGAATATATTGTTAGCATACCACCGTCAGTATTGTGATAGGATACATTGTTGGCATACCCCATTGTTGGTACTTGCGATATTGAACTTGATTGTTGATAATTGACATATGCATTGCACACATTCTTTCACATTCATGATGCATGGTCGATACCCGGTGATAATTCGGTATCGTTGATTGTGAGAAACTGATTTGACAAACTCTTTTACTTGAGTGATTGTGAGAAAGCCGATGTCCGAAGATCAATTCCGGAATCGTTGATTGTATGAAGTTGATAATTGGCAAACTCTTTTGCTTGAGTGATTGTGAAAAGGCCGATGTCCAAGTTCCATTCTAGAATCGTTGAATGTGCGAAACTGATTTGATAGACTCTTTTACTTGAGTGATTGTGAGATGGCCGATGTACGATGATCTATTCCGGCACCGTTGTTGCATGGCCGATCCCGATGATATCCTGGAATCGTTGTCAGTGCATGGACTCCGCGGGTTCCCCAAGGTGGTGCCGGTAAGACTCCCCCTTTGAGCAATTAGCCAGGGTCCCGACTGTCTGTTGGGCAAAGATCTGGGATGGGTGGCACTTAGACTTCGCGAGTCACGCTGGGTTGTGCTACCGAGACGTCAATATTTCCATCCGGAGTACATGTGTACACCCTATTTGCATGGCATTCATATCATTATTGAACTGCATTGCATTATGACTTAATATTGAGATACTCGGTGTCGTATTCGTAATTGAATGGATTGGATTGAATGTGTTCAAACTTGGCAAGTTGCGGATTTGAGGTTTTACTTAGCAATGGTGTGTATTTGAACTCGATTATAGGTGATTATATTGTTGACTTGTGCCTGTTGGATTATCCTAAAATTAGTTGTGAATTGTTCTAAGTAAAGTAGGATAAGGGCATTATAATGATGAGCTTGCCCCTAAATTAAAATGAACAACCTGGAAACTATGTATGAAGAATCTGTGTGGGCGATGTTTGACTTATAATTCATTAGAGAGCAGTTATGGCCTAAGGTATAATGATGTTGTGATGTACGGTACAGGGATGTGTGATTTGATTTAGTGATTATCATCATTATCTGCGAATTCTTTTACCAATATGTGTTACTAACCATTGTCGGCCTATGATACTTACTCAGTACGCGTGGATTGTACTGATATTGCACTTGTTACACTCTTTTTGGGGTGTAGATTATTTCAGGTACTTGATTGATATGAAGTGGAACGTGCAGTGCCTGTCTGGAAGGCCTCCTCCCACTCCATTTCGGGACGAAGATAGAGTCGTAGAATGTAGTGGGAATCTGAGTCAGTAGTCGCTATTGTACTAGTCTAGACCAGGTCATGGGAAGTCGGATCGAGTCTGTAGATTGGTGTTGTTGTAAACGTATAAACCTTGTGTTTATTGAATATTTATAAATGGAATTAGCTGTGTTTCTTAATTACCAAATGCTTTAAATGAAATGCTGTGTGGTTGAAATGTTATAAAAATGAGAGGGTTCGCCTACCGAGGTGGGAAGGCAGGTGCCCGCACGGTCCCAAATTGGGTCACGACACCTACCTTCGGGGACAGTGTAGGTGCCATCACAATTCACTAATTGGGTCGTGACAACGTGGGAGCTCCAAAAACATGACATTCTGCTAAAATATCATAGGCAATGTACAGCCCCACTTACGGGTCATAAGTGGCCTGCCACAACAACTTTAAAACTATGTTTTTTTTTCTTCTGATTTTTCATTCTATTATTCACTTCTTCAAGCCCTAGCACGACTTTTCTCTCCTCTTCTCATCCTTCACATCAAGGTAAGTCTATCCTAAGTGTTTCTAAGTATTCCTAACCATTATACATGGATAATTAATAAGATTTTATGTCACAAACTTATGGTTTTCAAGAAAACACTTCTTAAAGGTTGAAATGCAGGATTTGGAGTTCTTATTCAAAAGTTTGGGTTTTTCCTCTGATTTTGGAGCCATTAAGGTATGTAAGGCTAACTATATTCATGTGGGAACATTTATTTGTTCTTCCCCATGCCACGTTCTTCATGTTCAATGTTGTAATGACCCGTACCTCCCGGTTAAGATTAGAAGCGCTCATCATGTTAAGTAAGTCATTTCATAAGGTATATGAAACATATAATAGTCTTGCGTCAAGTTTGGAAGTCAAATAAGTTGTAATTTGAAAGTCGAGGAAGGTCAACCCGAGCTAAGATCTATGAGGTTCGCTATATTTTGGGTCATTTTCCTCAGACCTTTCTCACTGTGTATTTAGAGTTAAGGGTGACCTACCTATAAAATCAAAGATCTATGAGTCTAATTTCCAACGTATTAAACCGTTCATTGATACGACATCGGAGTGAAATGTTATACACGATTTACTGCAGGACTATGCGATTGCCTGGAGCAGCCATGGGCCACGCAACGCACCTATCATGGCACGTGCTGGTGTGTGAGAAGAGACTAAGTTAAGGCAGTGGTAACCTGATAAGATAAGGCTCCACTATTTTCAGCTAATTTCCACTTTAATCGTGGACGAAACCAGCTCTAAATTATCTCTAAAAGTTCATCTAACATCAAGGTAATCTCAAAGTGAGTTAGATTCAAATTCCCCCTTCGATTCTCCTTTGAGTTCAAGAGTTTTTATCATCATTTCGCGTCATGGTTGTAGAACTTTGCATGTTTTGTAAGCTCCGGGCAGAATAGGCTGGCTCCATCCTTGTTTGAGGTAAGTTATCGCTTCTTAAAATAGTAGAGAAGATTGTAAGGATCGTATCGATAGGTTTATTGTGTAGAACTCATGGGACGGTGATCGGAAGTCGTGAGTTCAAGTTGTAGTAGGATTATAAGTATATTATGGGTTGTTTTCTTATAGTATGGAGTTGTATAAGTAGATTAAGTCTTGTTTTCATATAGAGCTTAGTTGTAGTTAAGAGAAGGTCGGGTGTGGAGTACACCGTTAGATATAGCCTCGGAAGCTTGTCGCTCTTAGGCTACATGATGATAGTATTGGTATAGCTGTAGTATTTGGTTGGGATATTGTTGTGTTGATGGTATCCCATCTCAAACATGTTAGACATCCATTTTAAGGATTGACTCGTTGTAGTCACTCGAAGATTGAACCAAAGGTATTTAAGACTATCATTTCTTTCAATGCTACAACACAACCTCTGTTTATTGTTTCTCTATATGAGTTGTGAAGTATAAAGTTTATGAAAGTATATTGATTCCATGTCATAGCTTTCATAAGTTGAATAAAGGATACGTCATGTGCTTATGAGTCAGTACTTCACGTGATTGTTCGATTCGTAGGATTGAGCTTCCATGAATCACCGTCATTGGGGTTGTAGTACTTTACTAGGCTATATTGTATGGAAATAGTTTTCTCAAATTCTTATGAACGTTCGCATTCAAGTGATATTGTCAAGTATCATAGATTTTCTATTCGTACAAAGGATGGCTCGATTCTTATCGTCACTGATTTCCTTATGTGTTATGTCTCAGTAACCAAGTCTCTTTGCAAGCATCATATTCTTATTATTGAACAACTTTCCATAGCTATTGTACCACTTTGATTACCAAAATCGTATAAGTGATTTAGCGTCTGACGATGCTAAGTCCACTCGTTTCTAAAGATTGTTAAAAGGATATAGATCGTACTTAAGACGAATAATATGGATGGTTTCTAAGGTATTATTAAGAGGCTTTAGAGCGTTATCATAGCAATAGCTTTTACATGATCATTATTGGGTTAAGAGTATTACCTAAAATATATTATGTTGATGGTTCCCAAAGATCATTAATGGATGATAAAAAAGACCCTTAGGATGGATCATACAGATAGTTATGGAGTATTGTTAATGGATTAAGATGAATCGTGTTGATAGTTTTCCGTGACTGTTGATGGGGGTATAGTTCCTACTTAAGGTGCATCATGTCTATAGTATTCTAATTGCCATTATTAGATTGTAGGACGCCACTTAAGATAAATTATATCAATAGCTTGCAGATAATCATAGATGGGTTATAAGTTCTATTTAAGATGAATCATGTCGATAGCTTTCAAGTGATCATTAATGGGCTATAGATTTCTACTTAAGGTGAATCGTATCGGCAGTTCCAAAAAGATTGTTATTAGGTTATAGTATCATACTTAGGGTAAATATATCCATAGCTTCCAAAAGATCATTATTGGGATATTGTATTTTACTTAAGATGAACCATATCAGAATACATGTTCCAAGACTTCTCAAAGAATAAGGTCATTCGAGCAATATTATGAAGTGTCAGAGACTTCTGCTTGTATAAGAAGTTTATGCTTTATATGTTAAAGGAAATGTGTCCAAAAGTTTACAGTTTCAATAGATCATGTGTGTACAGGTTCCGAAAAGGTATCGAGTAAGGACCATAGGACATATATCCTATTCGTCTCCTTTGACAGGAAATCCTATCGTGTTTCCCTCCTTATATGAGGTTCCATAGGACTAGACGTCATGGGTCTTCTAATCGTACATTTGATGTTCAGTTGTCCTTTCATGTGATGTTGTTCTTATCATATCGAGCTTTCATAAGGTCCTGCAGGACTCCTTGTCTAGTCAAGAATGTCAGGTTCTATCACATAAGTAAACCATAAGTCGAAAGTTTTTCTAACGAACCATTTCCACAAGTTAATGACTTATCAGATTGTACGTAATGCTCCCACAAGCTAATAAATAAGTATTCCTGATACATAATCATTTTCTTCTATGTTGCACGAAGTTTATGTACTTATATGGTACATGACTTATGGACGGTCTAATGAAAAGCATAGGTGCGTATCGCTCATTTTCATATTCATACATCACATGCCCTATGGACGGTCTGATGAACGCATAGGTGCACATTAAAGGTTGACTATGGATGTTCGGCTGATGAAACGCATAGTTCAACCCAAGATAAGGTGATCCATATGGAAGGTCTATGAAACACATAGGTGCCACCCTTATTCCCTTGCATAGGTGCTTTTTGTTGCATTAAGATTATACATGTTGTATCCACGCATGGCCTATATGGCATACTCGTTTAAATAGAAGAAGAGAAAAAAAAACTTACCATATGAACGATCCCAAATGAACATAATGGACAGTAATTAAAGTATGTGATCCCAAGTGCTACAATGAATGATCCACAAATAGCAATCTGTCACACTCCGATCTCACTAGGGTGTGATGGGCACCCGACTTGAGAAATGGCCGGGCCAGAAGCGAACCACTAACTCTTACTACGTACTAATTTTTTTTTTGAATCTCTACGTCAAGTATACATAATAAGATTGCTGAAATATTCCTCTTGTTTTTAAATCAAATAAAATATGTAACTCGTACAAAACTTGTATCATAGTACAAGCCACATTACTAAAAACCACGGCCGTATTGTGTCGTAAAGTCTATAACTTCAAACAAGACATCATGGCATAGCACGCTGACTCGGCGACACTCCAGGAAAAAAAGGAGTTTGCCAACTTTGCTGGAACATCCTCTATTATGGCTTCTATCCTTCTGGGTGTACCGCGCGGCCGAAGCGGCTTCGAAGAAGAGGGTCGGTCGAGCAATGTACGAAAATGTAAGGCATAAATGGTAACATAGAAAGAACGTAATCATGTGCAACAACGTATGGAGATGTAGAGCACATCGTAGAGAAAGTATCTGTACATATGAGACATGTCATGTATAAGGGAGTAAACTGTGCATATGGAACATGTCATGTGTAAAGCTGTAACCTGTACGTATAGAACATATCATGTAAAGCTGTAACCGGTACATAGGGATCATATCATGTAAAGCTGTGACCTATGCATATGAGTGCCCCTGGGGGCGGATGCCATGCATGCTTGTCTGGTCATATGGTATCATAGCCGTTATTGGCCAGACCGTATAAATACGTCGGAATATTCTAAGTTGGTCGCGACGAGGTATGGACAAGACTTTTAATTTTCGGTTTTGTTGATTTTGTCTCAATGCATAAGTCGCGTATTCATTTTTGCGGGTATGAAGTGTTAAGGGTAAGATGGGAATAAGGAAAAAATTAGAGAATGAAAGTTGGAAGAATTTGGGACCAAAAATTGAATTAAGGAAAGTTAACCATGGAAGAATTATTTTCTCCTTGTTTTCCTACTCCTTGGAAGGTCCTAAGCATCATGAAGTAGTTGGTGGGAAACAAGCAAAGTCTTATTGTTGTACAAGCAAGCTCTAGCCGAATAGAAAAATTGGGTGAAGAAGGT
>NW_026727823.1:0-55348 GCF_029784015.1 Lycium ferocissimum | reverse complement strand
CCTATAAAAATTTGGGCAGCATCTCCCTATACATATAACACCCCCGAGATTCAAACTCGGCCAAAACAATAACAACCACACCAACAACAATATATACAACATCAATAGTCGACTAGGAACGCATTCTAGCGTAAATAGTCTTATTTTCCAAATAATGCAACAACTTCAAATCCAACTCTACACTTACAAACCAATATCAATATTTCATATTCACATACTTATTTAAGATCATTCAAACATAAACCAAGTGCATTCCAAGCTATATATCCATTGTCAACAATTCCATCAATTAACATATTCAATCCAAAATTCTTATATATGCAACAAAACCATTCCAACACATTTTCTACTTACTAATTCATCTCCAACAACCATAATCTACACTTTAACAACTTCATTATCTTAATATCATAAAATCACATTAATATGACATAATTCTCTACATTCCATTTTCATGCCAACTTAACTCATATCCTTCATATACATTGTGAAGATCACAACAACACAACTAACATGTTAAACAAAATAAATCCAACATTATCTCATCAATATATACCACACGGCCAACATGCCAATTTTGCAACTTCATCCAATTTTCATTCAACTTTCATTTCCAATATACATTCCACAATAACCACAACTAGAATACAACTTAAAATTCAACTCATTTCAACTACACAACATTCCATACACGGCGGCTATATACGTATATTCATACCCACTTTGCAAACTTCCATATTTCCATAAGTTCTACTCATTTCCATAAACTACAACACAAACAAACCTTCATAACATAATAACAAGGAATTAATTCTTACCTTTTTCCCCTTAGTTCTTCACTTGTCCAAAGTGTGAGATTGAAGAAACTATTGCTCAATCTTCCAAAATAATTACACCAAGTTGTAGAGAACCTTGAATTAGTAGGAATATAACAAGAAAGTAATTTTTGGAACAAGATTTTGAGGGGTGAATTTTCCCATGGGCAAACCGAAATGCCTTTCTTTTTTGTTCTTGTTTTTCTCTCCTTCTTTTCTTTGTCTTGAAAGTTCTATGGAATTTGGATGATTAAGTGGTCTTTTATTTATTGACCACATGACTTAATTCCATGGGCTTGGATCTTTTTTATGGGCCATGGCCGAATGGCCTCTATTGGGCTTCATCTTCTCTCTTTTTTTTTTTTTCCATGGGCCTAATTCGGTTGGCCCCGAGTTGGGCTAGTCCACTGACCTTTCGACCTTAAAACGTCCATATCTCCTTGTACCGATGTCACCTGGGAACTCACGATCTATGGTTGGAAAGCTAATTCAATTATCTACAACTTCTATATCTTGGTATTTTTCCAAATTTCAAACTTATAATACCGTTTTTGCCCCTCGAATCCAGGTCACCCGAAAACATTTTCTTAAAAATATTCGTTTGGAGGGCTTCCACTTTGATTTGGCCCAAGGGTCCTTCATGAGTTGTGTTTAACTTCACGTATGTGATTCATATAACTTGTCACATGTCCGGAAAAAAAAAATCTCGATGTGCGGGCCCCATCTCAACTTACAAATAATCCAGCGTACAAAAGTACGGGATACGATACTATCGACGAGAGTTTAAATTACGTAGCTACAACATGATTGTAAATTTTGAGGAAGCACATGTCACGCTCATACTCCAAAAATGCGGGGTATAACATAAACTGCCTATGGATTTGCGGCTAAAGGCATCGGCCACTACATTCGCTTTCTCGGGCTGATATAAAATACTCACATCGTAGTCTTTCAATAGCTCTAACCATCGCCTCTACCATAGATTCAACTCCTTTTGCTTGAAAATGTACTGGAGACTCTTGTGATATGTATAAATATCAACATGAACGCCATACAAATAATGCCTCCAAATCTTTAATGCATGAACGACTGCAGCTAATTCAAGATCATGGGTCGGATAATTCTTCTCATATTTTCGCAACTGCCTAGAAGCATAGGCAATAACCCTGCTGTGCTGTATCAACACACATCCCAACCCAATACCGGAGGCATCACAATAAATAACATAGCCTTCTAATCCTTCTGGAAGTGTCAGGACTGGAGCTGAAGTCAATCTATCTTTCAATTCCTGGAAACTGCGCTCACAAGCGTCGGTCCAGTGAAATCTTGCTGATTTCTGAGTTAGCTTCGTCAAGGGTGCCAAAATAGAAGAAAATCCTTCCACAAATCTTTTGTAATAGCCCTCTAATCCCAGACAGCTACGGACTTCTGTAGGCGTTGTAGGCCTTGGGCAAGTCTTCACGGCCTCAATTTTCTGAGTATCAACCAGAATGCCGTCAGCTGAGATAATATGGCCTAGAAAAGTTACAGAATTCAACCAGAACTCGCATTTTGAAAATTTTGCATATAATTCTCGAGTCTAAGGACAATACGTAGATGATCTGCATGCTCTGCTTCTGACCGGGAATATACCAGAATGTCATCAATGAACACGATTACAAATAGATCCAGGAAAGGCCTGAACATATTATTCATCAAATTCATGAACATTGCCGGAGCGTTAGTCAACTCGAGTGACATTACCCGAAATTTGTAATGACCATATCTGGTCCAGAAAGCCGTCTTCGGAATGTCTTTTTCTCTAACTCTCACTTGATGATATCCTGACCTCAGATCTATTTTTCAAAACCACTTAGTAACCTGCAATTGATCAAACAAATCATCGATTCTCGAAAGTGGATACTTATTCTTTATCGTCACTTTTTTCAATTGCCTATAGTCAATGCACATTCGCAAGGAACCATCGTTTTTCCTTACAAACAAAACAGGTGCCCCCCATGGCGATGAACTGGGTCTAATAAATTCCTTCTCGAGCAAATCCTTCAGTTGTGCCTTTAGTTCTCTTAATTCTGCAGGAGCCATTCTGTACGGAGGAATAGATATAGGTTCGGTGTCCGGCAGCGCATCAATAAAAAAATCAATCTCCTTTTCCGGTGGAAGACTTGGAAGTTCATCTGAAAATACATCCAGGAACTCATTTATTACCGGAACGGATTGAAGAGTCGGCGGCATTACTTCGGTATCATAAACCCGGACCAAATGGTAAATATAGCCTTTAGCGATCATCTTCCTTGCCATAAGATAGGAAATAAACCTACCTGTTGGAGAGGTTGTGTTACCTTTCCACTCCAGCACTGGCTCTCCTAGAAATTGGAATCGAACCATTTTTGTTCTAGAGTCCATATTAGCATAACAAGAAGCCAGTCAATCCATGCCCAAGATCACATCAAAATCCAATATTTCCAGCTCAATCAAATCAGCTATAGTCTGACGATCACACACCACAATCGCACAATTTCTATATACTTCTCTCGCTATTACCGGGTCACCAACAGGAGTAGACACCTCAAAAGGTTTGATTGGCTTGGGTTTTACCCCAATACGACCAGCAATATAAGGAGTGATGTACGGCAAAGTAGAACCTGAGTCAATCAATGCATAAACGTCATGAGAGGATACGTATAATATACCTATGACAACGTCAGGGGAGGACTCAAGATCCTATCATCCAACTAAGGCATAAATACAAGGCTGAGAGCCACCTGAACTGGATGCTACCCCTATGCCCCTGCCACGACCTGCTGATATCTGGGGAGTCTTCCCTACAAGGGGCAGGGACGAAGAAGGGCCAGCTGCTGATGCTATAGGCTGAGCCCTATCTCTATTATTCCTTAACCGATAATCACGCATCATGTGACCAACCCGACCGCAGGTATAACAAGCACCTAAACCTATGCGACACTATTCGGAATATGGCCTGCCACATTGAGTATAACATGGTAAAGGTAGTCTTATCTGGTTGGAATCACCTCGGTACTGAGAACCTGGAACTCTCGAGCTCTGACTCGATCCGAAATAAATGGGGCGGTCAGATCTCCTACCCGCAAAGCGAGGAGCTGCACTAGCTGCGGACTGGCTTCAATATCTGGAATATTGTTGTCTCTGACTCGCTCTATACTCACTACTAGTGCCGGCAAATCGGGCCCTTTTACTATGCCCTCTATCGATATCACGCTCACCCCTGTGCGGCTGCTGCTGCTCTTCTAGATTCTGGGTGTGGGCGTGAATACGAGAGATATTCATTCCCTTCTGAAGTGAAGCTGTCAAGAAATCCTTGATCAAATACAGTGCCAAGCCACTCACAAATTGATGTACTCGGTCTCCCATATCGGCTAACATGGTCGGAGCATACCGGGCCAATGAATTGAAACAAAGACTATACTCCTGAGCACTCATATTTCCTTGCTTGAGATTCAAGAACCTGTCAGCTTGGGCCCGATGGATCTCGGGTGGCAAATAACGGCGGATGAAAGCATCTACAAACTCCTGCCAAACTGGGGGAGGTGCATTTTCCCTTCTTGAAGATATCCAATTATTATACCAAAGAACGGCGACATCCCTCAACCTATAGGACGCCAACTCCACTAACTCGATATCAAAAGCATGTATTATTCTCAGCGTCCTCAATATTTCATCTATAAAACCTTGTGGGTCTTTATTCGGCTTTAACCCGAAAAATTCTGGAGGATTCAAACTCATAAAATCACGGGCTCTGGCCCTAGTCTCTCTGTCACTAGGACCTGCACTCTGCCGTTGTGCCTGAGCAACAACTAGCTGTGTCAATAACTGAATAGCCTCGGTCATCTGCTTGCCCGAAGCGCCCGATGGAGGAATTGGAGGCACTGGAGTTGGAGCTGAGGCCCCTTCACGCTCCTCCAAAACAGGTGGAGTGCGAGAAGTATGAGATGGAGCCTTATTATAGGACTCACCCTCCTCTATATTTACCGGTGGCTCCTGTTCGACCCGTCTTTCTGTCGCAATCTTGCCCTTCTGGGCGGCTGTTGCTTTCCTCTTCATAGGCAAAGCTGAAATCATAACGCACAATTAGAGAGAAAAGAGGAATCTTACATTATAGCTCTATCGCACGATCTATGAAGAAGAAAGATGGTCATTATCCCTAAATGTCCCGCAGCCTCTTGTTTATAAATGTGGCGTGCTTCACACCCATAAACAAGACTCTACTGGACACGGCTCGTAGACACGCCCTAGGACGGACTGCTCTGATACCACTTTTGTCACGACCCAATTAGAGGGTCATGATGGGTACCCGGAGCTGGCTACCGAGCACCACTTATCATGCTAACTAACACACCCATCCTGAACAGGTATAGCTTCTCAAAGACATATATACTATGAAATGATGACCAAACATCTCCAGAGAACATGCATATATACATAGGCTCATAAGGCTACAACATTATGTATAAAGTATAGGCTAAAGAAGTCTCATAACATCTATTACCCACACATAAGTATCTACGAGCCTCTATCTGGAGTACGAAAATCATAAGGACGGGACAGGACCCCGTCATGCCCCAAATATAAGCACAAAAGGGTATACTAAGAAGTGGCACTCCGGAGTAGTGGACTGCTCCTGCAAATCTGTTGAGTAAGCTCCTAAGCGTCAATGCCGTCTCCCTGTCTACCTGTGGGCATAAACACAGCGTCCATAAAAGAAAGGACGTCAGTACGAACTATGTACTAAATATGTAAGGCATGAATAATAACATCATCAAGAAGTAAGGAAACAACTTTGTATGCTAGCCTCCGAGGTGGATATCATGCATGTTAACTTTCTTTAACATCTTTCATACATACATTCACACACACACACACACACACACACGCACACACACACACACACACACACATATATATATATAGTATCATTAATGCTGCGAAACGTATAGCCCGATCCATCGCATCATGTATCATATATTGTTGCGGAACGTGCAGCCCGATCTATTTATTCATATATTCATTATACATCTATATATATATATATATATATATTTTCGCGGAACGAACGGCCCGATCCATTTATCCATATATCCCGCGTCCGGAACGATATCATAATATGCCAACTGATCAGGTGGTATTGCGTATATAACGCCTCATCCTTTTCCCATATCCCATGTATACATACTCATATATCCATGTATATCATATATTATACATATTGTGCATGAAAGCCCAAGTGAAAGCTACAACTCAATCGGAGTGACGTAGGGTCGGGAACCTCCGATTACATTATGGAATAATCATCATCGCTACGTCTCACCTTGAAGGATCTAATATCATGAGGTGAGGCAACAACAAGGAATAACATCAATGAAATCATAAAGATAGGATTATCAAGCTCATAATAGCATCATTATCATAATCATTATCATGGAACATATCTCGTTTCTATCTCATAAGAAGCTCTTAAGAATCATGAACTTTCATCTTTTGGGATGTAAGAAGGTCATGGAATACATGGAAGGTAGCAATATAAGAGTCATGCCTTATCGAAAGAAAGGGACTAGCCTTACATACATGTATGTCCTCTTAGTGACTACTCGTTCTCCTTCCAAGCTCACAACTCTACATTCAAGAGGATTCATACTAAATTAGATCATTTAAAACATGCTTAAGTCTAGACTAAAACGACTAAGAGCTAACGAAAATGGGGTAGCATTTCCGTTGTTTCAACAACTTTCTCCATATACTAAACAACTCCCACAATATCATAACCAATAAACTTCTTTAAGTTAAACACTATTCAATCCTCATAATTCCCTTTCAAAATCATCCACAACCATAGCTACAACACCATATTCGTTCTCATATAATACTTCCTCAACGTTATTAGTATCATTCACAACAAAGTTATACTCATCTCATACTAAGAATCATGACTCAAGTTAACTTGCTACTTAAAATACCATTAAATCCATATTTGAGCTTCATATTCTCCTTCCTTCCCTAATCCAAGTCATTCAACCACTCGAATACAATTAATAACATGGAATAGATGTAAAACTCACCTTTGATCATATAAAATGAACCTTAGTTAAAGATACTTCACTTGAAAGAAACCCTAACTTCAATACCAATGGAATCCTTAACTTCTACCAACCCTAGGAGCAACTTTCCCTTTAAAAGCTCGAGTTTACGGGGCTCGGATCTCGCTAAATCTTCACTATGGTGATCAAAATATTGAGAGGAATATTCTAGGAGTTTCTCTGATTTGGAGAAGTGAAATTAATGAAATAAAGTCGTGGGTCTTAACTTATATAAATGGTCCAAGAAAGTTGCAGAGGCACGGTTGGACGAGCGGGTCGACAACTCGTCAACGTGTCGACGGACCTTCGACTTTCTCCGTCTACCTGCGCCTGCAGATCCAAGGTCGCAGAAGCATGTTGATGAGGCGCCTTATCGGTCCGTCGACACGTCGACGGCCCGTTGACGCTGTCTGATGTCTGCAGGTTTCCCTTATTCTGTTCAGATTTCATCGATTCAATCCGTTCAACTTTTAATCCCGTAAATTACCAGGAATACCTGTTGGTACATTTGTGTATGGGGTAAGACACTCTCTACCTTAACTTTCTCCAACGAGCTTTCTTCTCTTGCCTTAAATGTCTTTGTAATCTTAATTGGAATCATTAAGTACCGCTTCTTACTTATAGGGACGTCATATATACCTTAACTTGCATTAGTCTATTCACCGCACAACAACCCAAAATTTCAAGGTGTAACATTCGCATACAATAATAATTATCATTCCAGTATCTAGTATCCAGATGGCCCAGTATCCTTCAGGCGCATGTTGTTTCATTTTTTTTATGATTACTGGTCGTGTGAGGCCATTATGGTTATTGTTTGTTGTGTCCCTGTGTGGTGCTGTGTATTTTGGGTTGTTGTGATAGATTGGTAGGGGTAAAGTTACAGAGGAAACTCTGCCAAAATTTTTAAAAGACCCCTAAGAGTCTAACATTCGAGGTTGAATATTCCTAAAGGGGGAAGGATTTTACACCTCGAAAATTTTTGGGTCGTAAGTAAACGAACATAATCCCGAAAGGTCATAGAATCTTTATAAGGTTAAGAAGGACTTCTAACAAGTGCTAAACAAGAATCTAAAGGTTTCGGGATCAAGTGAATTGAATAAATTAAGTCTGTTGGAAATTTGGGAAACACTTGGCAGAATTTTGGACAGAAATTTTTGGTCCAACTTGAGAGAGGCATATCTCCGAGAATATGAGGAGTTACAGAATGCATAGCCTATGTAAATTCAAGTTCAGTGAGTCTTCTTTCCAATGCGATAGACAGATTGCAATTCTGAGAAGTAAGGGAAATAAGTACGGCCCGTACTTAGAACTATGTCTCGTACTTTTTGGCCGTACTTCACCCAAATTTTCCAGAAAGTTGGATTTTGACCCTCCCAAGTACGGGCTGAAAGCATGGCGCTTACTTTGAAGTACGGCCCACACTTTTTGCCCGTACTTTGCCCGAAAATTCCAAAAACTTTAAAGTCGGTGGACATTTTTGTTTTAGCCTATAAAATGATTTTCACATGACTTGGGGTCATTTTTCTTCATCAAAACATATCCCTAGTGACCTTCTAATCTCTCTCAAACATCCATAAACTTCCCAAATCAAATCAAGAAGAGATCAAGCTATAAAATCCTTAACTAATTCCTAGAATGTGATTGTTCTTGGCTCTACTTGGAGTTGTGGAGAGTTTGGTCTTGAAACAAGTTGTGTAAGTTGAAGTTCTTCAAATATAAGGTATGTTCCTCATCTTGTTTCTTATGTTGAGTTTATTTAAGGGTTTAGCAAGCCTTAAAGATGAAGAGAATTATGGTAGAAAGGCTATAAGATGTTATGTTGAAGTTATAGGCTATGGATTGAATTTTTAAGGAAGTTTTGGATGGATTTGGGTTTACTTTGAATATAACCTCTTGGCTAAGGTATTGTTGATGTTGTTAATGATGTTTGGGAGTTGTTTTGGAGTTTGATGGAAGCAGGTGATACAGGGGAAATGCTGCCAAAATTTCGTTAGCTTACCTAATAGTTTAGTTTGATCTTATAAGCGTTTCAACAACTTAATCTTAGTGTGAATAATCTTGAATATAGATTTACAAGCTTGGGAGGATAGACGTTGAGTGGTTAAGTAGATGAAGTGGTATGTTGAGGCTGTCCCTTTATTTGTTAAGGCATGATCCCATTGTTGTGAACTTACACATGATATCCATAATGTTCCTATTCCTAGAAATACTAGAAGCTTATAGTTCTTGATGTTATTATGATATTATTGATCTCGGTCTCATGATTATTTGTCACGACCCAACCCCGTAGACCGTGACTAGTGCCCGAACTGGGCACCCAAACACATTCATAAATCTGACTCACAAACAGATAGCTTATACGTATACAAATATCGGTCGCTGTCTCAAATTATCTCAAACTGTCTCAAACACAAACATATATATATCAGAAGCCGACAAGGCTATCAAATGGCGCAACGGCCCAAAACATATACAAATGCGAGCCGACAAGGCTGCCACGACGAACATATATCATACAAACACACCTGTACAGAATAGGCACAGCCCACATATACGTCTACGTACCCCAACGGACACAACAAATCATATGACGGGACGGCCCCGCCGTACTCCCAATCGAACAAACCGACATACGCAAAACATATATCATACAAACACATTCGCATGCGTAATAGGCACAACCCACATATACGTTACGTACCCTAAACAGCATCACAAAATCATATGACAGACAGGCCCCGCCGTACCCCCGAACAAACCAAGACATATGCAATGAACGAATATATACCAAAAGGTGACTCCCGAATAAGGGGAGCACTCCAAACAGTAAAGGGTGTCCTAGACCGGCGGATCACCCGAACCGTGCGTTCGTACTGTGGGTACGAAATGCGCCTGAAGAGAGTGGGGGCATTTAAATATGTACCGAGTATGCAAAGGTGAAGATACAAGAAACAAATCTCGAGTCATAATGGAAACAAGTGGCAGAAAAGTGTTGCATATCCAAAAGTATCAAATGTTTACTTTCAAAATACAAATTATGCATAGGTTTTAAAATATGGTCGCTCGCCCGTCGATGGCGCCATAACACACCATAACACCGTAAAGTTTCAAATCTCCATATCCCCGTCACACATCATAACACATCATAACGCCATACACAAAAGATAACACCAAATAAGCTGAACCCTGCCTCTAGCGAGGGGCTCGGCGAACCATAACACAACATAACATCGGAGTATAACATAGTGCGCACGACAACATAACCGGCCCCGGACTCGGTGAAAGATACGGTAATGCACATGCAGACGGTGTGAGTAACCATATGTATAAAATCATTATCATAGACCCAAAAGATAAGTAAAAGGACCATACTTGGACGTCGGAATAATAGCCAAACCAAATTCTTTCAAAAGTCATCAGAATTACAAAAAGGAGAGTCGCGGGACCCACAGACGGGTGTCGACCCGAGCCGGCCCGCTATGAAAAACATACTCATCATACGCCATACAATCTCCTACGAACATATCGAGGCAATCCGAGCCTTCGTGAAAGTTCCGGTCGTTCGTAGTTACGGAATTCTTTAAAAACAAAACTTTTTATGCAACATTTGAAAATCAAATATTCCAAAGACATAAGGGCCAACATTCCATCATATCAAGCATACGAATTCTAAGAAACGAATAAGAGTCATAAACATGCTCGGATTGCGAGAATAGAATTTTCTCGAGGCTCGTGTCATAGCCTATTTGTAACTAAGGCATGCCAAAAGAAGAAAGGGTTAAGCTTTACATACCTCGATCGCTCTCGAAGCTAATCCAACTCAAGCTAATCCCAACCTACGTCTCGGGCTCCCTAAGGTCTACACAACGTCAACAGATATCAAATATTAGCTATAGCCATTTAATCCCAAACTAGCACTTAATTCTACAGAAATTTGGGCAGCACTTCCCCTGTAAATAGACCAACCCCGAGAATTTAACTCGGCCAAATCAACAACACCAACAACCAAACTAGCAACATCAATAATCAATCCGAAAAGCAATATAACATTAGTAACCCTCTTTTTCATCATTCAACAACATTCATAATATTCAATTCAACGGCTTACATTCAAGCCAACATCAACGCTCATACATTCCAATACTAACCCCAACCCATACCAACAATATTCAAAGACATTTTAAAAAATTCATACAACATTTCAAACATCCCAACCAACATCCCAACTTACCCGACCCCCGCCCCCAAACCCGAGAACACAACCATAGCCCATTCTCACTTCCAAATCATGATTTGCACCAACAATCCACACTCTAACAATGTCATTCTCATAAATATAAAAATTACATTAAAAGCAACACAATCCTCCAAATCAGCCCATACATTACAACATCAATCTTGAGTCATTAAACTCTTATCGCCAACATAGAATTCATAACGACAACAATCAAAATTCCAAATAGAATTAATCCATTCTTTGCTACACTACACAAGCCATATTCGGCCAACACTACACACACATTGATGATTCTCATTCTTTTTCTTCACACTACACAACTAAACATGCTATAAAATCAATTCATCATCTCAACACAACACACACACCTACATCACACATACACCATGCACGGCTCAACTCCACATACCGTATTTCATGAATTTCACCCATTTTAGCATACTACAACATGCATACACCATTCATAACACATAAAAAGATTAAATTTTACCTTTTCCTTGACTTTCAACTTGGCTAGGGCGGTGAATGATGAAAACGAGTGATCTATTGGCCCAAACAACAACTCCCGTTAACTAGGGACCTCCGATTAGTGGATTTTCTTGAAGGAAATATTTTTGTGATGGCTCAATCTTGGTCTTGAAATTTGAGGGTTTGGCGAATGGTTGTTATTGTTGTTCTTCAACTTCTTGATTTTTTTTTCTAAGTGTAAAAAATGACAAGAAGATGACTTATTAGTCATCCTTTGTGCTATTATATGAGTTGCACAAGTTTCCTTACACATGAGTTGGACCAACTAAATTTGGCCACCCCATGTGTGGGGACCAATCCAAGGCTACACGGCCAAAGGGCCAAAATTGCATGATTTGCCAACTTTCAATTATACCACTTTTGGTCCCAAATTTTCCTAAATGTTCCACACCAATAAATTCATACACACTTATGCTTTTAAAACAAACAAAAGTCTCTACTTCGCATCTCGGAATGGTTTCGTTTCCAACTTATCATAGTTACCCCGGATTGTCCCAATGTACAAAATACGGGATATAACATTATTGATCTCATCTTATGATTATTGATCTCATTCATTGATGTTGGTCTCATCTTGTGATTATTTTTCCTTAACGGTGAGATATGATAATGATGATAGATTCATAATGATAATCGGAGGTTTACCAACCTTACATCACTCTGATAGAGTTGTAGCTTCTATTTAGGCTCTCATGCATACTTTATATATATATATATATATGTGTGTGTGTGTGTGTGTGTGTGTGTGTGTGTGTGTGTGTTTTCTCACTGTCGACCCACACTATAGTCAACCGGGTACCATACCTATTGTGCACACCTCTGTCATTAGGTATGGATAACACCGAGCCTATATAGCCGGGTACGGATAAAACCAAGCCTTTATGGCCGGGTAAGGTATTATATGTATATGTATGAAAATAATTTTTTTTAAAAAGGGCAAGCATGCATGACATCCGCCTTAAGAGGCATTCAGATGTACAGGTTAACTCTCTTATCTCTTGTTACTTTCATATCCTTATTATGCTGATACTCATGCCTCACATACTCAGTACATTATTCATACTGATGTTCTTTTGTTTGGGGATGCTACGTTCATACCCGCAGGTAGACAAGGAGATGGATCAGACCCTTAAGCTGCTTTCTCAGCGTTGTAAAGGAGCACTCCACTTGTTCTAGTGCTACAGATCAGTTGGTGTGATTCTTTTGTGTATATATGGGAATGGCGGGATCCTATCCCGTCCGTATCATGTTACTCACTCTTGTAGAGGCTCATAGACAGATTTGTACAGTTAGATGTCTTTTGACCTTCTCGGTCTATATTTTTTTATGTCCTTTGACAGCCTTGTTGGCTTGCATATGGGCACATGTATGTTTATATATGTATCTTTTAGGGGCATGTGTCCCTTCCAGCTTTTAATAGCTATGAGTTAGTCTTATGGCCTACTCAGCTATGACTATGAGATGTATGTTTTGAGGTACTTGATAGGTTAGCTCTGGATGCCTATCACGGCCTTCTGGTTAGGTCGTGACATTATAGTTTAGTAGCTCTTGTACTGTTACAGACTAGATTCCCTGGGGATGTTGTAGTATTTATTCCACACTTGTTATTTATATACACGATTTTGAGACTGCTTATTTTATTAAATCTTTCGCATGATAATTCTAATAATTGGTTGCGAAAGGGAAGGGTTCTCCCACCAGGAGGGTTTGTGTGGGTGCCCGCTCGACCATGAGTTGGGTCGTGATAAGCTGGTATCAGAGCCCTAGGTTACCCGATCTTACAAGTAGAAAAGCATGTCCAGTAGAGTCTTGCGGATCGGCATGATGAGGTCCGTACTTATCTGCGATTGGCTATAGGACATTTAGGAAACTTCTAATTCTTTCATTCCTTTCGTGCTACTTCATTCAAATTGCTATCTAGTCGATCCAAATTGGTATATGAATTTCTTTGTCTTATTCTCTCACGGGTGGTGGGAACTTGTCGTTAAATTTTTATACGAACAGTTTTGTTATGACGTGGCGTGGTATGGTACGAGATGTGTCATCCTGATTCGAATTCGTGACCAGGTTCAGTTTCCAGCTATGGCTTGAGGATTAAGTTGTGTGGGACTGTGGTTAAGACTAGTTTATTGTGGGGGTTTTCTTGAGAAATGAGAGAGATAGTACAGAGGACTGCGTGATCTCTATGTTCTTAGCGTTGGGTTGCTCGGAAGTCACAGAAGTGCATTTATGGCTTAACAAGAATGTATTGTTCGAGGTAGTCTGGGTTTGGGAAAAGTTTCAACATCGTCAATGTATTATGATGGTTTGCGTGGCATGAGTGTACCAATGGCAGGTCAACGATTCAGTAATGGCAGTGTATTAGATGTCGATATGCGGGGATGAGTGTAAGTTTTGTAAGGATCATCGAATTTGGCAAAGGGATAGTGACCGCATGTAATAAAGAAGAGAAGTTGAGAATAAGGACATGAAGGATGACTTTTGTGGAAAATATGTAGCGAAGTAAGATATCTTATGCTATATCGTTAAGAGTACTTTGTGTTGTGGTATGAAAGCGTAAGAAAGATGATTTGGATAGATCAATATCCGCTATTAGGAAGGGAACAATTGGTATCTAACGTGCTCTTCAGGATAAGGTTGCAATTTGTACGAGAGTGGATGTCGTATTCGACGTGGAAATATGGTAGTGGTGGAGTAAGTACTACGTATTTGACATGGCAATATGGTAGTGGTGGAGTAAGAACTAGTGGTTTGTGGGTTCCTACAGGAAAATGGTTATCAACTCTAGATCGAAAAGCAAGGTTACATATGACGAGTGGAGACGTAAGGTATTGGGCAGCTGTGTTCCTGGTCCTTTAGTAAAAGGTGTGTTCGTCGGGTCATCGTGTTTAGAGGAGTAGTAAGAAGATTGTTGAATCAAGAGCTAGTTGATCTGAGTGTTATGTTGCGATCATACCTGGTGGAATAGACATATTCAGGAATGAGTTGGTATATTTGGTTATGCCGTGGGCCAATGGGAACCAGTGGTTGACTAATAAAAATGACTCGAGTGTTGGACAAGTGCGAATTTTTAGTACCCAAGGAGCTATCGGGTGTTGCATCTACTCTTGGACAAGGGGTGTGAGTATTGTACCTATTGTGTAAGTTTCATCTAGTTCCTGCTATTACTGGTGTTATGACTCTGTGGAATCGATCGAATGAGGGGGATAATCACACTATTTTTTAGAGGTGTTCTGGTTCGACAAGTATGGCAAGAGGTGATTCTTTGCGGGCGAGTAGTGTTTAAATACATTTGAAGTAGTAGATCAATGATGGGGTTTGAATTAATTCAAGTTGTGGAGAACATTTCAAAAATTGAGTTAAGGGAATTTGAGCCAGGGTACCTTGCTAGAGATACATGAGGACATTAGTAGGGCTGTGCATGTGATACACTGGATTTAGGAAGTAATCAGTTTTAGAGTTGAGTGGGGTAAGAGAACTCTAGGGTGTAAAGTATGTGGCATACTACTATCTCCAGGATTGACTCGACTAGTTTGCATGACTTATGATTATGCGGTATACTATTGAGTGGGTTCGAGTGATGGTCAGACAAAGGGCGGTGAATGTGAACTAATAGAAATTGAGGAATTAAAAAGTAAGAAAAGGTATAGTTGATCGAGAATCAGTAAGAAGAAGGTACATCTTCATGATTGTTTAGGTCAGTAGGGATTGTGGTGTTGTTGTCTTGCATATTCAAATGAGGTGTGATTGTTGAGTACGCTTAAAGTAGAAAGTCTACAGAAATGGACTAAGTGATATGACGAAGTTCCATGAGGTTTCGTGATCAGCGACTAGTGAGAAGTAAATTTCAGGTAACTGACATGTTAAGGCTTAAGGGAAGTGGCTTATGTGGTAACCCGTTGGGTAATTTCGTAGCACTCTTCAATGGATGAGCTATTGTGGTTTAACAGAAAGGAATTATGGGAATCTCTATAATTTGAAGAAATCAGAGTTATATTTTCGAGATGAGACCATCTTCGTGGTAGTGTATTATGTTGTGGGTATTAACTAGATAGCTTGGGTGAGCATTTTTAGGATTTAAAGGCTGGGGAATAGATGTGCGAGGTTGGTGCAATAGATTGTGAGATTTGATGCTTCCGAAATGGTGATAGACGTATCGAGGTGTTATACTAGGAGATTCGACGGTTAAAAGTGTATTAATTGAGATGCTCAGAGTTGTAGGTAAGTTAAGGGGAATCACAAGGAGATTTTTATGTATCTAGAGTTCGTGGGGTCCATCAAATTTGTGTATCAGGTAAAGGTTGAGAAACATGAAGATTGCGATCATAAGGTATAGTTCTTCGGTACTAAGTTGACAACGTGGATAGAACTCATCTTTTGGAGTCGAGGGTGATGGACATGATTGATTAGGCATGAGAAAAAGAATAAAATTGGTCTCCATAAAGGTATGATAGGACAGCGATTGGTTTCGGAAAGTGGAAGAGAGTTCGGGTGGCTATTGGTGATATTCGGGTTTAGTATTCGTTTTCGGTCGAATTGTTCGATTAGGCTCGCGGGCTATGTTTATAATTACGGAGTTACGGGTTTCAGTTTAGAATTGAGGTATGACAGGTTTTCATCGGGTTTGCGAGTAGTCTTGATGATATTTTCCTAAGGGCAGTTATTCGGACAATCATAATGGTTTACATCGGTACTTGGTAATGATTTGAGGAGGTACTAGGGTTGTGAGAATTTTTTAGAGTGATCAGATAGTTCTCTACGAGTTTGGACTCGACAAGGTAATCAGTGGGTATGTGTCACGACCCAAACCGATGGGTCGTGATGAGTACCTGACCTCTATTGACCAAGCACCCCTATTCTCGTACCTAGAGCTCATTGAAAGATAGAGGGACCCATTTACGACTTATAACTGAACTGTACTGACTTATGCAAGAGCAACACCACGAGATATGTATCAAGAACCATCAACTATCGGTGTATGCATATATATATATATATATATATATATATATATATATATATATATACACACACACACACACACACACTAAGATAACAATGCAAGACGACTAGGCTGCCACATATGTTGTACAACAAAAGAATGAGAGTCGACAAGGCAACATCACATACCAACTACATACAACTGTCTACAGACCTCTAATGGGATAGAAAACTGTAGAAAGGATGGGACAGGGCTCCGCCATACCCATATATACATATACATCTAAAAATGGCATACCAAAATAGACTGCAGCTCCGGATCAAGTGGAGCGCACCGACTACTGTTGAGTTGAAGTCCTACTGAGCTGGACCGCCTGTCTGTTTACCTGAACCTGCAGGCATAAACGCAACCCCCCGAGCAATAGGGGAGTCACTACGGATAACATACCGAGTATGTAAGGCATAAGAACAACAAGCATATAACCTCATGAAAGACATCTGAAACTTGAAAGCAAATCTCAATATCTGAATGCATATGTGGCTGAACATCTGGGAACATCTGCATAACTCTGTATAACTGAAAGTGCCTCTGGGGGGGTATGATATGCATAGGTCATAATATAACTGTTAGTGTTGTGGACGTACGGCCCGATCCATATTCCATATGTTAGTGCCGAGGAACGTACGGCCCGATACATATATCATAGGTTAGTGCCGAAGAACGTATGGCTCGATCCATATATCATCATCATCATCACTGTGCACCAGCTGATCAGGTGGTAATGCGTATATAACGCCTATCCCTTTCCCCCTATACGCGTATATAACGCCTTCTGGTCAAGGGTCAATATGCATATGTATAATGAATGCAATGCATAAGTATAATGAGTAACCAGAACTCTCGGAGTGACATAAGGTCGTACTAACTCCGATAGACATCGTTTGAGCTAACATCATAAATATACGAAAACTCAAGGCCCAAGAACAGAAGGAAAAATCATAAAAGGGTATAGTATCATCAAAGACTAAAGTACTCCTAATTCTTCTAAGAATAGAATAGTATGGAAGCTCGTTCATTCGTTCGTTTGTTCATCTTATAAGGATCATGCCAAAATGAAAGAAGGGACAGCCTTAACATACCTTGAAGCGTATCTAATCGTCCAACTTCTACTTCTCGAACTCGTGAGTCTACAATCAAGATAACATAAGCCACAATTAGACCATTTACATCACTTGCTATCCAATTCAAGTACGAAAGGAACTTAACGGATTTCGGACAAAGATCTCCTTCGTTAACTTACTAATCCCTCAATTTCAAATTCAACCCAAACATCAACAACAACACTAACAACAACAATATCAATACTTACATATCAAAATATAATCAAATCTATTCCAAATCATCCCTCAAAACAGCCCTTAATCCCAACTTTACCCTTATTCAACTTACCACTTTCATATATATATTTCCTTTACTTAAAACCACTAAAACTCTTGATAATTAACTTAAACAAAAAGGTAGGAATCATATAAATATTTTGAT
This sequence comes from Lycium ferocissimum, assembly GCF_029784015.1. Taxonomy (NCBI): domain Eukaryota; kingdom Viridiplantae; phylum Streptophyta; class Magnoliopsida; order Solanales; family Solanaceae; genus Lycium; species Lycium ferocissimum. Next base: position 37,174 of record NW_026727823.1, on the reverse strand, counting down.
GGGTCTAGGATTCCAAGAATCAAACTTTCAACTCCAATTCCATTGCTCAACAAGTTCAATGGAACCCTAGGAACAACTTTCCCTTCACAAGCTCAGGTTTACGGTGCTCGGATGTTACTAAATCTTTACTAATATGATGAAAAATATTGAGAGGAAATATCTTAGGGTCTCCTCTAATATGGGGAATGAAAATAATTACTTAAAACATAAGGGCTAATATATATAGGTGGAACTAGAAAGTTCCAAATGGATGCGGGTTGACGGCTCATCGACGTGCTCCGTCGACCTGCCACCTGAAACTTTAGAGGCGGCGGCTTATCGACTGCGGACAATGACGGCTCATCGATGTGTCGACGGCCCATCAAAGGTTACTGGTTTCTGCAGGTTTTCCTGAGTCACTCCGACTCGCGTCGTTTCGATTCGTTTAACTTCTAATCCTGTCGTATTGCAAAGAACATATGCGTATACTTCGGTATACGCGGGGTAAGGTACTTAAGATCTCGAAAACTCGGGTGTGGTTTTCCATACTAAGGATATAAACTACCAATAAACCAAGAACTTTCTTACCACGAAAACGAGAGGTGTAACATTCCCCCCCCCCCCTCCCTCCAGAAACATTCGTCCTCGAATGTTTATACGAGTCAGGGGTTATAACAATTTCGGCAAAGTCTCCCCTGTAATTATACCAATCCAACCTGTACACAGCAACCCAATACAATGCCACACAGGGCCACATACTAAATATACAACACCAGGGCCTCGTACGACCAATCACAATAATCATAAATAAATCCAATACCTGGGGGTGATGAGGCCTCAAACTCAGCCTCCTGGGGCAGCGAGAACAAGTACGGGTACTTAGTCTTCATCTCCTTTTCAACTTCCCAAGTCACTTGTTCAACATTATTATTCCTCCAGAGCACTTTAACAGAATCCACATCCTTAGTCCGCAATCGACGAACTTGTCTATCCAATATAGCCACAGGGATCTCCTCGTATGATAGTTGCTCAGTCACCTGGATATCATCTATCAAAGACAATTTTCGAGGGATCTCTTCTACACTTATGGAGCATGGACACATGGAATACCAGATGCACAGACTCTAAATCAGAAGGTAGTTCTAACTCATACGCTATTTTACCCACTGTACGAATGATTCTATATGGCTCAATATATCGAGGGCTTAACTTACCCTTCTTGCCAAATCTCATCACTCCCTTTATAAGTGAGACTTTTAGGAAGACCCAATCACCTACCTCAAACTCAAACTTGCGTTGCCGATTATTTGCATAGGATTTCTGTCAACTCTGCGCCGCTAGTAACCTTTCTTGAATCACTTTCACTTTGTCAACTGCTTGCTGTATTAAATCTGGGCCTACTAGCTGATTTTCTCCAACATCAAACCATCCTATAGGTGATCTATATCTCCGGCCATACAAAGCCTCATGAGGAGCCATCTGGATACTGGAATGGTAACTATTATTATATGCAAACTCAATAAGAGGCACATGATCATCCCAGCTACCTCGAAAGTTAATCACACAAGCTCTCACCATATCCTCAAGTGTCTGTCTAGTACGCTCAGCTTGTCCATCTGTTCGTGGATGAAACACAGTACTAAGACTCACCTGAGTCCCCAATCCATTCTGAAAAGATCTCCAGAAGTTAGCTTTGAATTGCGCCCCCCTATCTGAAATAATGGCTGAAGGAACCCTATGAAGTATAACCCCATGAAGTCGTACAATCTTTCTAATATAGAGCTTCGCATAATCCTCAGCTGCATAAGCAGTTCTGACTGGTAGAAAGTGAGATGACTTTGTAAGACTATCAACTATGACCCATATTGAATCATATTTTCGCTTAGTACGGGGCAAACCTATAATGAAATCCATATTGATTACCTCCCATTTCCATGACGGAATCTCCATGGCCTGTAATAAACTTTCGGGCTTCTGGTGCTCTATCTTGACTTGCTGGTAATTCGGACACTGAGCGATAAATTATGCTATATCTCTTTTCATACCATCCCACCAATAAATTTCCTTGAGATCATGGTACATTTTTGTTGTGCCCAAATGAATAGAATAGCGAGAATAATGGGCTTCCTCCATAACTTGCCAACGGAGGCCTGCAACATTAGGAACGCACAATTTACCTCGAAACCTGAGTACTCCATCTCTTGTGATCATGAATGGTGTCTTTTCTTTCTATGGAACTGTATCCCGATAATGAACTAAAACAGGATCTTCATACTAACGCTTCTTTATCTCAGCTACCAAAGATGACATCGCAGTATGCTGAACTGTAACGTTTGTATTACCTGAATCTAACAACCGAACTCCAAGGTTAGCTAACTGACAAACTTCACGGACCAACTCTTTTCTCTGGTTGCGAATACGACAGGCTACCCATGGATTTACGACTAAGAGCATCAGCTACTACATTCGCCTTCCCAGGATGGTATAGAATATCAACATCATAATCTTTCAGCAACTCTAGCCATCGCCTCTGACGCAAATTCAAGTCCTTCTGTTTAAAGATATACTGGAAGCTCTTGTGATCAGTATAAATATCAACATGAATACCGTATAAGTAGTGCCTTCACATTTTCAAGGAATGGATCACCGCAGCTAACTCCAGATCATGAGTTGGATAGTTCTTTTCGTGCTTCATCAGTTGTCTAGAAGCATAGGCAACAACCTTACTGTGTTGCATTATTACACAATCCAATCCAATACCTGATGCATCATAATTTATCACATAGCCATCTGTTCCCTCCGATAGAGTCAAGACGGGTGCTGAGGTCAACTTGTCCTTCAATATCTGAAAACTCCGCTCACATGCATCTGTCTACTGGAACATTGCTGATTTCTGAGTCAGCTTGGTCAATGGGGCTGAAAGAGAAGAAAATCCTTCCATGAACCTACTATAATATCCTGCTAGACCCCAGAAATTACGTATCAACATTGGTGTCGTAGGCCTTGGCTAATTTCTCACAGCGTCAATCTTTTGAGTATCCACTCTAACACCTTCATCTGAAATAATGTGACCAAGAAAAGCCACATAGTTCAACTAGAACTCACACTTGGAAAACTTCGCATATAGTTCTCTATCTTGAAGAATTCTAAGCACTTCACGTAGATGATCTGCGTGCTCAGCCTATGATGGTGAATAAACCAAAATATCATCTAGAACACAATCACGAATAAATTTAAGAAAGGTCTAAATACACGATTCATCAAGTCCATGAATACAGCTGGAGCATTAGTTAACCCGAATGACATGATACGGAACTCATAGTGCCCATATCTAGTCCTTAATGTCATCTTAAGAATGTCTTCCTCCTTCACCCTAACCTAATGATATCCCGATCTCAAATCTATCTTTGAGAAATAGCTGGCACCCTGCAGCTGGTCAAATAAATCATCAATCCTCGAAAGCGGATACTTAGTCTTTATAGTTACTTTATTCAATTGCCTGTAATCAATACATATTAGCAAAGAGCCATCCTTCTTCCTTACAAATAATACCGTCGCTCCCCACAGTGATGTACTGGGCCTAATAAAGCCCTCCTCGAATAAATCCCTCAATTGCTCCTTCAATTTTTTCAACTCCGTAGGTGCCATTCTATAAGGAGGAATAGATATTGGCTGAGTATCTGGCAATAGATCAATAGTAAAATCAACCTCCCGTTCCGGCGAAATGCCTGGAAGCTCATCTGGAAATATTTCTGGGAATTCATTAACCACAGGAACAGACTGAAGGGTCGATGACTCTGCTTGCACATTCTGGACCCGAACTAGGTGATAAATATACCCTTTTCTAATCATCTTTCTTGCCTTAAGGTAGGAAATAAACCTACCACTCGGCGAAGCAGCATTTCCCTTCCACTCTAAGACTGGCTCATCTGGAAACTGGAATCGAACTATCTTTATTCTACAATCAACATTAGCATAACAGGAAGCCAACCAATCCATGCCCATAATAACATCAAAATCAATGATGTCTAACTCAATCAAATCTGCCAGGGTATGGCGATTACAAGCTATCACTACACAGCCTCGATGTACTCGCCTAGCTATAACCGGATCACCAACTGGCGTAGACACCTCAAACGGTTTAATCGATTCAGGATCTATCCCAAGCTTGCCAGCCACAAATGGAGTAATATACGATAAGGTGAAACCTGGGTCGATCAGTGCATATACATCATAGGAGGAAACTGATAATATACCTGTAACAACATCTGGAGATGACTCACGATCCTGTCTACCAGCCAATGCATAGATACGGTTCTGAGGACCGCTCGACCTAAATGCTCCACTCCTTCCTCTACCACGTCCTGCTGGTGTCTGAGAACTTTTCCCTGGATGGAATATAGATGAAGAAGAACTAGCTACGGACCCTGTAGGCTGAACAATACCTATACCACCCCTCGTTGGACACTCCCTGATCTTATGACAAAGATAACAAGTATCTGATCCCAATCGACACTGTCCAGTGTGCAACTTACCGCACTGGGCACACTGTGGAAAAGGTGGTCTCACCTGGCCTGACTCCGGTCTGTACTGAGAACTTGAAGGTCTAGAACTCTGACCCGCTTCGGAATAAAAAGGCCGATCAAATCTCTGACCTGAAACCAGGGAGGTGCACTCCCTGCTGAATGGAATGGATACCGGGAATACTGCTATCTCTGTCCTTCTCTGGACTCACCAACAATATCTAAGGATCTAGCCTTCTTACCATGGCCCCGGTCACGCTCACGCTCTGTCCTCCGCTGACGCTTACAATCTTCCAGATTCTGTGCATATGCCTCTATACGAAAAATATCTATGTCCGGCTATAACATAGCGGTCGTACACTCATCAATCAAATATGGCCCTAGACCAGCCACGAAACGATAAACTCGATCCTCCATCTCTACCACCATAGTTGCGGGATATCTAGCCAATGAATCAAAGTACACACTATACTCCTAAACACTCAGACTGCCCTGCTAAATGTGTAAAAACTGGTCTCATCGATCCCGCTGAACTTCTGGCAGTAAATAATGACGAATAAAGGCATCTAAAAACTCTCGCCAAATGGCTGGAACGGCATTCTCTCCCCTAGATAGCTCCCATGTCTGATACCACTGCATTGCAACATCACGGAGCCTATAAGAAGACAACTCCACTTACTCGACCTCATCAGTGTGCATAACCCTCAAAGTCCTCTGCATACTATCAATAAAGTCTTGGGGGTCCATATTTTGCCTCAACACGGAGAACTATGGAGGACCTAACCCGAGGAAAGTCTTAACCCTCACACTACCATCTGCCTGATCAACACCAACTCCCTGACGCTTAGCCTGAGCAGCTACCAATCTGGTAAATAACTGTATAGCATCCCGTACATCTTGGCCCCGTGCATCCGTCGAGGAATCGGGAGGCACTCAAAGGTGGCCGGGAGCGAGGGTATGCGAAGTCTGAGATGGGCTCTCACTCTGAGACTCACTCTGAGCCCTGGTAGCTCACGATCTAAGAGAGAAAAAATGACAATTTCCTAAATGTCCTACAGCCTTCTGTTTATAAGTGTGGTGCACAACACACCCATAAGCAAGACTCTGCTAGACACGATCTGTAGACAACCCTAGGACGGAACTACTCTGATACCACCTCTGGCACGACCCAAACCGATGAGTCGTGACGAGTGTCTGACCTCTATCGACCAAGCACCCCTATTCTCGTGCCTGGAGCTCATTGAAACATAGAGGGACCTATTTACGACATATAACTGAACTGTACTAACTTATACAAGAGCAACACCAAGAGATATGTATCAAGAACCATCAACTAGTGGTGTATGCACACACACACACACACACAAACACACACACACACATATATATATACACACACTAAGATAACAATGCAAGCCGACTAGGCTGCCACATATGCTGTACAATAAAAGAATGAGAGTCAAGAAGACTACATCAAGTACCAACTACATACAACTGTCTACAGACCTCTAATGGGATAGAAAACAGTAGAAAGGATGGGATAGGGCCCGGCCATACCCATATATACATATACATCTCAAAATGGCATACAAAAATAGACTCCAGCTCCAGATCAAGTGGAGCGAACCGACTGCCGCCGAGCAAGTCCACCGAGCCGGATCGCCGTCCTATCTACCCCGAACAACGGTAAGAACATAGCTCCCCGAGAAATGGGGGAGTCAGTACGAATAATGTGCCGAGTATGTAAGGCATAAGAACAACAAGTATATAAGATCATGAAACACATCTGCATAATTCTGTATAACTGAAAGTGCTTCTAGGGGCGTATGATATGCAAAGGTCATAATATAACTGTTAGTGCTGTGGAACGTGCAGCCCGATCCATATACCATATGATAGTGTCCAGGAATGTACGACTCGATCCATATATCATATGTTAGTGCCGAGAAACGTACGGCTCGATCCATATATCATCATCATCACTGTGCACTAGCTGATCAGTTGGTAATGCGTATATAACGCCTATCCCTTTCCCCATATACGCGTATATAACGCCTTCTGGTCAAGGGTCAATATGTATATGTATAATGAATGCACTGCATAAGTATAATGAGTAACTACGACTCTCGGAGTGACATAAGGTCGTACTACCTTCGATAGACATCTTTTGAGCTAACATCATAAATATACGAAAACTTAGGACCCAAGAATAGAAGGAAAAATCATAAAAGGGTATAGGATCATCAAAGACTAAAGTACTCCTAATGCTTCTAAGAGTAAAATAGTATGGAAGCTCGTTCATTCGTTCGTTCGTTCATCTTATAAGGATCATGCCAAAATGAAAGAAAGGGCAGCCTTAACATACCTTGAAGAGTATCTTATCATCCAGCTTCTACTTCTCAAACTCGTGAGTCTACAATCAAGATAACATAGGCCATAATTAGGCCATTTACATCACTTCCTATCCAACTCAAGTGCGAAAGGAACTTAACGAATTTCGGACAGCATCTCCTTCGTTAACTTACTAATCCCTCAATTTCAAATTCAACCCAAACAAAGAACAACAACACTAACAACAACAATATCAATACTTACACATCAAAATATAATCAAATCTATTCCAAATCATCCCTCAAAACAGCCCTTAATCCTAACTTTACCCTTATTCAACTTACCACTTTCATAACTATATTTCCTTTGCTTAAAACCACTAAAACTCTTGATAATTAACTTAAACACAAAGGTAGGAATCATATACGTACCTTGAGGATTCTAGGATTCCAAGAATCAAACTTTCAACTCCAATTCCAAATCTCAACAACTTCAATGGAATCCTAGGAACGACTTTCCCTTCAAAAGCTTGGGTTTACGAGGCTCGGATGTTACTAAATCTTTACTAATATGATGAAAAATATTGAGAGGAAATATCTTAGGGTATCCTCTGATTTGGGGAATGAAAATAATGAATTAAAATGTGAGGGCTAAATATATATAGGTAGAACTAGAAAGTTCCAGCGATGCGGGTCGACAGTAGGGTCGGCGGCTCCTCGACGTGCTCCGTCGACTTGCCACCTGAAAATTCAGAGGCAGCTGCTTATTGACGGCACACAATGATGGCTCATCGACGTGTCGACGGCCCGTCAAAGGTGACTGGTTTCTGCAGGTTTTCCTGAGTCACTCCGATTCGCGTCGATTCGATTCGTTTAACTTCCAATCCTATCGTATTGCAAAGACCATATGCGTATACTTCAGTATACACAGGGTAAGGTACTTAATATCTTAAAAACCCGGGTGCGGTTTTCCATACTAAGGGTATAAACTACTAATAAACCAACGACTTTCTTACAACGAAAATGAGAGGTGTAACAGTATGCTTCTAGTATGATGATTTAAGGATTTAAGAAGGCTTAGGTGATGGGTTTTGGCTAAAGTAGTTTCAACACCGGGTACAAAATTAACAGACTTGGAACTAGCAAAATCGGCCAGAGCAAGATCAATTTTTATGGAATTGCTTAGAGTTCTCAGATGGAGGAAGAATTCTTTTCTGGTGAGAGTAAGTCATGGTTACAGGCTTGTGGCATGTGTTTATGTGTTTCTAAGGACTCGTGGTGCGAAGAACGGCTTAGAAGGTGTGAAAGAAAGGTTAGCAGAATCAGAATATCTTTACGGCTTAGAGTGGGCTATGATTTTTGGCCATGTTTTGAAGGTTGTATAGTTTGGGGAATGTTCATGGCACCAATCCATTGTGTTCAAAGGTGTGTTTTATCAGATCAGAGAATTCCAGCGAAAATAGTTCATATATTCGAGGATCAGCGTTGAGAGAAATTCGAGTACGGAAATATGAAAACTGGGTCTTTGAGCTAAGTTAAAGGATGTTTCGACTGATAAGGTGAACGGGCAGTGATTTTGGCCTACTTCTTGCCATAGAGGCTTCCTTGTGGTTATAATAAAGATTCCTTAGTTTCCGTCGGCTTTCGTACTTTCTTTCTTCGTTCGAGGACGAACAATTTTTGAATTGGTATCGTTATGGCATTTTGACCCAGTGCCCCTGTTGACCTTTCCCTAAGTCCTATAAATATGATTTTGACCCGCGGGATGGACGACACATTTCCCTAAGTAATCAACAGAGTTTTATGGTGACTTATGAGAATTAGAACCTTAAAGTGAAAAACCTTTGATCGATAGTTGACTTTTGGGTAAACAGACGTTTTTCTAAAATTCATCGATTTCGTGAGGTCTGGAGGGTCGATTATGACTTGGTGGGGTATTCAGTTCGGTTCCCGAGGCACTCGAGAGCATTTTGGGCTATTAGTTGAAAAGTTAGTTTTTAGCCGTTAGGGGTTGAATCGGTCAAATAGACCTCAGATGAAATTCAAAGACCACGAGTGAGTCCGTAGCGTGTTTTTGTGTATGTGTACAAATTTGTATTATACCTGAAAGGTCTTGGGTGGAGGTCGGGATTTGGGGTAAAACATGGTGAAAAACCAAAATTCTGTTGGTGTCTCGCCCCAGTGAGACTGTTTGCGCCGCAGCGGGTCCGCTTCAGTGGAACCTGAATCGCTTTGGCGAGTTCTTGGACTTTTAATGAGGTCCGCCCCAGCAGATGATTCTCCGCCGACGCAAGACCGCTGTAGTGGGTCCTTGCTCGCAGGAATGGGAATGCTAAATCATAAAATCCCTTTTATTTCTAACTTTGAACCCATCCCTCTTATTCACTAAATCTTTGGTGTAGAGAGCATTAAGGGCTAATTGAAGAGTCCTTGAAGCTGTCTCACCTTGGGGGTAAGTTCCTTTATCTTATCTTATTATTATCTATCCTCTTAAGATTGAATCTATGGTGGAACCTAGAAAAGCTAGTTGGAGAGGATGAGTCCAAACATTAAGTTTGTTAATTGAATTTTTGGCTATGAATGTGAGTTTATTTGATGAATCTTGATATTCTAATCAAGGAATCATGTGAGTTAGTAAATTATAAGCTTGAATCTCTAACTTGGGTTGAAAAATTGATTAGGGAAAACTAAGGGTTATGCCTAATTTGGGGGTTTTTTTGGAATGATGAAATTGATCAATATTTGAGCTTAATTAGCAATTGGAGAGCAAATTTTAACTTCTAGAATGTTGGGTTACCAATTCCACTCCTGAAATACCCGTTTTACTATTGTGGCTCCGATTTTCCTCTTTTCTTAGTTGAATTTCGATTCGAACGAATGTATAGCAATATGGCTACCATTATTCCCCGTTTCTAATTTAGATCTCTATAATGACTAGACTATGAGTATTCAGAGGCTCTTCATAAGGGCAAGGCTCACATTTGTCGGTTCGTGGCACCAGCTCGTCTTCGAGCTAGGTTACGGCTTACCTTTTGGTTAGCCTTCAGTTAGCGAAGCATATGTAGAAGTTATTTATTGACGGAGAAAGCACTTTAAGCCTTCGGGTATGAAGTTTGGATGGATATTCTTAGGTTGGTATTGTTGATGACTTTGTGGGCTTGTCACCTCATTTATTGTGATTTGGCTTGTTGCCATGTGTGTGGTGTTGGGCTTGTTGTTTATTTGCTATGTTGTGGTTGTGATGCTATGTTGTGGTTGTGATACATTCGTCTCTCACTTATCTTGTCATTTTTCATTGATAAAGGAAGAATTGAATTCGGTATTGTTATTGTGATGTGTGCTCATGTAGAGGCACGAATGAGATTTGACATGATTACACATAATATTGATATCATGCATAGCATTCATACCCATTTTTACATGATACATGGATTTGAACTGTGATTGATACTAATGATGATAAGTGAAGAAGAGAAACATCCGGGGCTTCTTATGTTGGTGTTTGCTACATGCATATTTCATATGGCGTCTCATACATATAATATTTGATGTTACCTATGTGGTCCGAAGGGAAATTGTTCTGAACAGAGAATTGTATCGATTGAGGATAAGTTTGTATTGGTAGTTGATTTATGGATGTCGTTATGGTTATTCACCCTCATGATTATTGTTGAATTTGACATTCATGCGTGCATTTCATCCTGCATTTCTCATGGTAATGTGGTGTGGTTCCAATGGAAAATTTTATGGATAAAGATTATGAAAATGTATGAAAGAAAGTGGAGGATGAAAGTCACCTCTGGGCAATGTGTGAAGTGACTATGGACAGTTTTGATATGGAAACCATCTCTGGGCTGTGTACGAAATGGCTTGTGTTGTGGAAGTCACCTCTAGACTGTGTGCGGAGTGACTGGTACATGGGCTTCGCGGGTCCCCCATGGGTCATGACTATCGAGACATGGAGGTTATCCGTCAGTAGCATATGTGTACGGTATGAGACAGTTGTCCAGTGCATTGCATCGCACCTGCATTCATATTACCTCCACTTATATCACTGATTCTAGTTGTTGCATTTATTGCATTGCATGGTACGTTTCCGCATTGATTCCTTGGTTGATGATTCATTTGAGTTGCTGTGTACTTGTTAATTACTTACCTAGACACTTGATGGATTCAAGGACTAGAGGTTTCCGCCTAGGCTATGACTGTAGATTACTAAGATCTATTGTGATTCATATTACTACAAGTCTTACGTGAATGTTCTTAGTGACTATATTTGACTGCTTACATGTCTATTTGTTGATTTCTTTCTTCATATATGTAAACTAATTGTTGTCGGCCTATGATACCTACTAGTATATAGTGTTTGTACTGATACTACCTTGCTATATCTTTCTGAGTGCAGAGTTCGTCTCAAATTCTACTTCTGCCTCTCGTGAGTGGTCTGAGACCAGTTTGCTGAGTTTCCAGGGTGAGCTACTTGACGGACTTTCGCAGATCGGAGACTCCTCTCTTATTACTTGTCTTCTCTTGTATTCTGAGATAGTATTTGTATTACGAGACTTATAGTTATTTCAGATTTATAGTTTAGTTGCTCTTGTACTGTTACGGACTCGATTCCTTGGGGATGTTGTAGTATTTATTCCGCACTTAGTTATTTATATACACGATTTTGAGACTGCTTATTTTATTAAATCTTTCGCGTGATAATTCTAATAATTGGTAGCAAAAGGGAAGGGTTCTCCCACCATGAGGGTTTGTGTGGGTGCCCACTAGACCCACGAGTTGGGTCATGACATCAGCTTGGAATGTTAAAGGATTTTCTTTGTCTTCAATATTGTCGTCGCTCTTCTAATCATTGAGTGGATGCTTCAATCTTTCTTGAACTTGTAGCATCCTCCATTCTGTATGTTGGCAATAAGTTTTTCCTTTTTGGTTCTTGCCATCATCTTAAGAGCTTGAATGATAAGCCTCAGTTCTACTTACAGCTTTCTTAGTGGTTATGTGTCACGACCCAAACCGGAGGGCCGCGATTGGCATCTGGCGCCCTATTCGATTAAGCGCCTACGTTCATTACATCTTTTCATCATTAACTCAATATCGGCCAAGGAGGCCACATTAATACCGAACCTTATAAAAGCATAACTTTAGACATAAAGAACTGCCAAACGAAAATATACATACATATACGGGCCGACAAGGCTGCCATGATAAACCGACATCATCATATACATACTATACACATGACACTTTCTGCAAAGCCTCTAACATGGAACATCATACTCATACATAAGTCGGACGTGGCCCCCCGACATACCCAATATGCAAAAGGACATATACGTACATATACATACATACATACATACATACATACATATATATATATATATATATATATATATATATATATATATATATATATATATATATATATATATATATATATATCGACTCCGTAATACTCGGATGAAAGCGGAGCTCACCAATCAAGCTAATATTAAGGGACAGCCTACTCTGAGGGTCCTCTATCTGTCTATTCACACCTGTGTGGCATGAAACACAACATCCCCAGGCAAAGGGACGTTAGTACGAATAATGTACTTAATATGTAAGTCGAAAATGAAACAAACCAATAAGACAACATCAATAATAAGGATAAGAATCAACCTGACATCTGAATTGCCTCTGAGGGCCGTGAATGCATAAATATAATATATATGAGTATACAACGCCACTGTACATATATATGTGTATATAACACCATTGGATCCATACACTGACTCATAATATCATTGGAGCCACACACGGACTCATAATAGTATTCGTAGCCACACACAGACTCATAATCGGATCCAGAGCCGCACACGGACTCATATCATCATTGGAACCACATACGGACTCCTCATAGCATAACTGCCCAACTGGCTGTAGCTCGGTGGTTTGGAGCCACACACGGACTCCTCGTATCAATATATATATGTATATAATGCATGAATGAGAGTAACAAGAAGACATCATGAACCTATCAGAGTGACGTAAGGTCGTTACACCTCCGATTACCGTTATGCATCATCAATCATTATCCTTTACATCATTAGCCATTGAGAGACTCGTAACATGAGATATAACATGTATGACACGAAAGTACTCCCGACAAGGGACAACCATGAGCCAAGAAGCATACAGATCTGAATTACATCATGAAGGACAGGCATAAAGCTTTATAGCTACTAAGAGTAGGACATCATTATGAATATCATTTGTTTACATTCGTTTAATAGGATCATGACAAAATAATGAAATAAAGTTCCTTACATACCTTTTAAATCTTCTCTCCAATCATCAACCAAGCTCAATATGATCTTCTTACGTCTGCAATGAGTAAAACGACTTCGTCGTCATCATATAAGCGTCATAACTCTCATATTTCGACAACAATATTCTACAAGGAAATGGACAGCACCTCTCCTATTTATGCTACATCCCACAAATTACTAAAAGTCACCAAATAGCCCAAACAACAACAATACAATTCACAATAAACTTTTCGATTACTTCAACAACCATTTTGAGCGGCAAGATCGATTTACGATTACAAAATATAATTTGAATCCAATTCCTTTTCCATGAATCTACCTAAAACATATATAACACCATACTTATGCTTAACATTATTTTCAGCCCAAACCATCATAAGAATAATCTTCAAAAACAGTCCACATGCCTAGCACCTTAATCTTTATCGTCAATCTCTTGTTTTTCATGTTTTCTTCTTCAATCAACTTAATTAACACATGGATAATCTTAATAACAGAAACCATAAAATAATTAAATTACTTCTCATAATTTCTAGCCAGAACAAACCATATATATAGCCTCAACACATCCCACAAAAAGATAACAATTCCTTATGCCATGTCAATTACTCTCTTGTAGATTTTCACTCAAACAATTCAACCAACACATGATTAACCTTAAGCACAAACAATAAAATGATTTAATTACCTTAGGCAATAGATACAACTTGAAATCCATAGCTGGTGTAGCTCACAACCACCCCCAATCACACCACAACACTATAAGAGTGTTATTCTCTTCTTGAATCAAATTTTGGTGTTCAAGTTGGGTGTAAACCCTTATATTTTTCCTTGAAACTCTTACGAACTATTGAGAGAGCTTAAGAGAGTATTAGGGTTAATTTTGGTCAAGAAATGACCAAAGAAAAGCCATCAAACATCTTTTAAAAGAAGCTAAGTCGGTGGCCGCCTCAAGTGGGTCCCAACGGGGCTGCCTGTGCAGTCTTGTAGAAACGTGAATATCTCTCTATTCTGACGTCGTGATGAACGGTTTAATGAATTGGAAACTAGACTAGTAGATCTTCAATTTGGTGGGTGGATCACCCTGTAAATCCAAGTACATTAGGAGAAAATCTCTGTGACATCAGACCCAAATTTCAGTTGATTTATGAACGTAACTTGCCATAACTTTTGCCGACTTTTGTTTTACAACTGGCTTGACTTCAAAACTTAACATATGACTATTATACAATTCAAACACCTTAAAACATGAACTCCTCATCATATTAAGAACTCCATATTTTACCCCGAACGTACGGGTTATAACATCTTCGAATCGTTTAACCTCCAACGTTCACAATACTTCCTTAACACTGTTTTAACACTTACATACCTTCCATTAAGACCCCGTCATCAATCTCTCTACATCAATTTCTTAAGACGTATTCTAAAACAAAAATGTGGGTTGTAACATTGTGCAACACTCACCATGATCTTCTCCTGAGGTATTAACCTCCTCGAGAGAACATGCTCTGATACCACTTGATAGGGTGCACGACCTACTTCCTATCCTGTGCTTACCTTATTTTTGGTAATAGGGTGAAACACGTTACTCTACCTATTCTATGTGATCGTCTTGTGGGATTTAGTCAACAGTGTTATAGCCCGTATTTCGTGCGTTCGGAAATTGCGAGACAATGGTGAGAAGTTAAGGACAAGATTATTTTCAAGAATTATTTTAATGCACGAGTGGTTATAGATATTTAGGAATGCTGTGGATATAGAAAATTGAGAAAGGTTGAGGGCGGAAAAAAGAAAGGAGGAAATTCGCAAAGTGGCATCATGGGAATAATGTGGAAAGGCTAGGGGTAAAATGGGAATTTCACAAGAGTCTTGGAAGTTCATGAAAAATTCATGTTGGCCGTGTGACATAAAAATATGTCTATATTTCATTATTTAATGGGGGCTAGTTGTAGAATATAAAAAAAAATTATGGGCTAAAGCTTGCATGAGAAGCTAAAGGATCATTTTTGTCCATTTTAAGAAATTTCAAGAAAAGAGAAGAAAAATCTAGAAAAGAAAGAAGAGAGGCATGTGACCAAACTTGAGGGACCTAAGCATAAATATGGATAAGTAGTGGAAGACACATGTATATATATGTGATCATCTTTTAATTGAAGGAAGGAGGAAAGAAAGAAAGAAAGAAAATGAAGGTGAAGAGAGAGGAGGGTCACGGCCAAGGGGCATAAATTTGGCCCCTTGAAATAGTGATCAAAAAAATTATTTTCTCCTAGTTTCCTACCTAATGGAAGGTCCTTAACAACATGGAGTGGTTGTTAGAGCAAGCCAAGCATTTATTTGGATGACTTACCAATTCTAGCTAAGTGAAGAAGTTGAAGGAAAAAGGTATGTATCCAATCTTACTTCATGTGTTATGCATGGTTGTGAGTATTGTAGTGTGGAAATGGGTGAGAATCATGGAAATATAAATGTTGTATAGTAGTGGCCGTGTGTATGGTGTATGTGTGATTGAGCGTGTGTGTGTGTGTTATTTTGCATGGAAGATTGACTTGATTTCATGTGGTGTGTTGGTTGTGGTTGCAATGTATAGAAATGGATGGAATTTGAAAGAGGAAAATATGTTGTTGTTGTTGTTGGAATGTAGATAAATGAGTAAAAATGCACGAAGACATGTAAGGAGAGATTATGGTCGAAATAGGTGTTTTGGTAGGTTAGTGTCAATTAATGTAATTCGACATTCTAGTTGTTGTCGTTATGGATTATGTGACGTTGAATGAAGAATGAGGTTGAAGTTAATGAATATAGATGATAATGAAATGTATGGTTGTTGTTAAATTTGAAGGTTTCGGGTGAAGTAGTATGTTGATTGATTCGACGAAATATTATGCGAATTGAATTGAATTGAATTGAATTGAATTGAATTGGTTATTGAAGTATTGTTAGGATAATTGTTGGTATTGTTGATGGTTTGGCCGGGTTGAATTCCCGGATTATTGTTGTTGTTGTTGTTGATTAAAGTAAGCCGAGTTGGATCCTCGGGGGTGGTATATTCATAGGGGGAGATCTTTTGCCGAAATTTCGGCGTACCATAAACGAAGAAATTTGCAAGGTTACAACAAGTATGTGTCAATGAATCTAATGGTTGCACCCACTCTCTTGAATGTAGACTAGCGGAACCAAGCTTGGATGAATAAGCGTAGCTAGTAAGGCGCGGCGCAGGTATGTTAAGGCTAATCCCTTTTCTTTCTACGGCATGAATCACATAATGAAATATTATAAATGCTCCCATAACGACCTTATTTTCAAAAGTTAGAATTTATGATTTCAAACATGATTTCTTCTTAAAAGTTATAAATGTTTTCAAAAATATTCATTTTCTCCAAAATCTAAGTTTTACGTTTTGATAGTTTTCATGACTAAAACGACGACTATGATTTTATGACGACAAGGATGATGCCGATATAAGAAGACGTCTATGATGAATATGTCAAGGATATGTTCTTACCATGGATACGACGATATGAAAATGTTAAGCTATTTTCGAATAATGACTATTTTAAAGGTTCCAAAGTGCATGATCCGATGACATGTTCTATGTTCTCTTAATGTTGCCCTTCGTTGATAGTCTCACCTTAAATAATCGTTCCTCCAGGTGAGACATGACGATCCGGGCTATTCCATAGTATAATCGGAGGTTACCGACCTTACGTCACTCCGATAGAGTTATAGCTTTTCTTCGGGCTCCCCGCATGCTATGACATGATACATGTATAAGTATACGTATAGGTATATGTATATGGGGAAGATGGGGAAAAGAGCGGCGGCGCTATAGGCGCACGACCACCGATCAGTTGGAGAATGATATGATATCGTCCCGGACGCGGGATAAGTGGTTAAATGGATCGGAGCCGACGCCTCGGCAATATGGTATGTTCTATTTTCTTTATATATGAAAATGAGATGTTTTCAAAGAAAGAATACGTACATGTATGTACAAATGGATCGGGCACGTTCCGCGGATAGTATATGGATCGGGCCGCATGTTCCGCAGACATTAAGCATGCATGATTCCGCCTTAGAGGCACTCATACTCACGGTTCTGACTTCACACGATATGCTTTATATGTACGACTTGCGCCTCTACATGATATGTTCCACATGTACGGAATTCTGACTTTACATGATATGTCTCATATGTACGGGATACTCTCTTTCACGTGACATGCTCTACATCTCTTTTTATGTTACCGTTCATGCCTTACATACTCGGTCAATGCTCGTATGACCCCTCTTCTTCGGGGGGGTACGCGTTTCATGCCGCGCAGTACACGGACGGATAGAAGATGTTCCGGTGAAGTTGGCAAACTCCCTTTGTTCGGAGTGTCGCCGAGTCGCATACTATGCCATGATGTTTCATTCGAAGTTAGAGACTTTGCGGTGCAGTCGTGGGTTTTGGGAGCCGATTTGTATCATGATATGAGTTGTGTACAGCTATATATTTTATTTGATTTAAAAGCAACTAAAGAGTCTTATTATTTATGAATAATCTTATTAAGTATGTTTGCTTTAAAGGTTAAAAAAAAAAAAAAAAAAACTCAGTACGTAGTAAGAGTCAGAGGGTTCGCTCGGCTCCGGTTACGGGGTCGGGTGCCCATCACACCCTAGTGAGATCGGGGTGTGACAAACAGGTAAGTAAAGGACACACAATATTTACGTGGAAACCACCCAGCTCCAAAAGTGATAAAAACCATGACCTACAGACCTATAGGATATACCCAACTCCTACACTACAACTGAGCCAACTGCAAGTTACAATTACAACCTATGTAATCTAACTCCTATCATAGTCTTGCTGCGCAACCTCTGACTAGCAAGCTATCTTCAAGCTAGACTCTAACTTGAATTTACAACACTTTGTATCTACTTTTTATGCTTCTAAATAAGCTAATAGAGATACACTTTGATAGCACAAACCTAATACAAGATTCTAGACCTAAGAACTGGAAAACATTATTCGGTATAACAACTCCTTCAATCCGTCTTCGTGTACTAGGGATGCAACCCAGGAGTCTCAAATATTCTTGATATATCTCTTGATAGCTCAATATTCTGAATTCTCTC
This sequence comes from Lycium ferocissimum, assembly GCF_029784015.1. Classification (NCBI taxonomy): domain Eukaryota; kingdom Viridiplantae; phylum Streptophyta; class Magnoliopsida; order Solanales; family Solanaceae; genus Lycium; species Lycium ferocissimum. The sequence continues at coordinate 18,904 of NW_026727823.1, read as the reverse complement.
TTTGTGGGTGCACAAACTTCTTCTTGGAAAGACCTAGATATATATAGGTCTTGATGCTCCGCAGGTCGGTGAATAAAAAACCCTATTCTAGTCAGTCAATGACATGTAATAGGGTTTATGTATATTTGGATTCTTTCCTTTTTAAGTCTGCTTCTAATACGTGTAGAAGGCTTACTAATCCCTACATATATGGCAAGGCATCTTTCATAGATGACCGCCAAGTTCTTTCCAAAATTCTGCAAATGCTAGTTGTTGTAGGACTTGCCCTGGAGCATGTTCACAAACCTATTTCATCCACCTGGTTCGTCCATATCTGAATATATCTGTACTGTTGAGCTGGAACATGTTCATGTACCTGATCCCCCAATCACTTCTATTTTTTATCTATCGTTGAACTACTTCTGAGATCTTGGCTGGAACATGTTGACTGACCTGTTTCATATAACTGCAAGCTCTGTGTCTGCAACTGGTCTTCTCACCTCTAATCACTCTTTGACTCTAATATTGTTCTTGCTCTGTGATGGAACATGTTTGTAGACCTGGTTCTTCTGGTAACCTGATTCATATGCTTTGTATGCAAACTCTTTAGTTGAACAATTTATTCCTTCTGAACATTGTCTTTTGAGTCTGAGTCACTTCACTTCTCCTCTTCTTCATTATCTCACCACTGCACCTGATTCCTCCATTGTATAGAACATGTTGACATGCCTTATTCAGTTGTTCTATTCATAGATCTAGTAATGTCATACACTAAATATCTCTGTGACCAGGCCACTTCATTCTCTCATTGTGGATTGTGCTTGTCTGTATCTGGTACATGTATTTTGACCAGTTATATTCACATGTTTACTCATCATCCTATCTCCTTTGCTCAGCATCTCTGATTTGCTTTCTTTGTTTCACATATTTTTACCATCTGTGTTCATATGCCTGCATCTGTCTCTGCTACTGTGTAATGGAACATGTCTATGGAACTATGCCAATCATCATATCCCTTTCTCATAAATCATGTATGTGGAACATTGATTCTCTCTCTAATATGGTTCTTAGCAATGGTGTTTGTATTGACCCACATGTCTGCCTCTCAATCCTAGTTAATTCACTTTGCTTTCTTGCTTGTCCTGTTTGCATCTGCTGTAGATCAGTTTTCATCATGCCTTGTAAGCTGGTTTTCTTGTTCCAAGTCTTTGCTTTGTCAATCATCAAAACTTCACATATGGCTTTATGCCAACTGAACTGGATGTAAATTGCAATAAGGGACGACTCTAATACAACTGAGACATGATAACAATAACAAGAGGATAAACAACCCTTCTTTTATTTACACTATGAATATGAGAACTTAATGTTATACTTTTTCTTTATATGTTTGATCGACTCTTCCTTATTATGGATTCATTCCAATTAAAGGAAGGGAATAGCCTTTACATACCTTGTGAAATAATTATCCCCACAACCACGATAAGCTCAACTTGCCGCACCTCAATCTACAACAATGCAAACAATGTTATTGTCCCACTACAAATAGTACTACTATCGTGTTTCGAACGATAAACTTATTTTATAACAAAATGGGCAGCTTCTCCCCTATTTCTTCCACATTCCTCAAGTTCATAATAGTCACAACAACAACCCAAACACCTAGCAACTCTATAATTTTCACGACCCAAATCGGAGGGCCGTGGCGGGCACCGCTAATCATACTTTCATATCATAATCATAAACAAGGGTGGACCATGAGGGTCATCAAATGGAACCTGCTAGATCATAAGAGAAATATACTGAAAAGGGACGAGCCCGAAAGTACATACGTATATAACCATGTTGGACATAACTGTATTGGTCGACCAGGCCATCATAGACAACTATACAACAAAATATAGGCCGAGAGGGCCATACATTGTCTAACTGTACCATAACTGTCTACAAGCCTCTACTAGATTATATGACATAAAAAGGTAAGGACAGGGCCCTGCCATCCCCGTATGTACAACAAAAATATATATATAACATACCAAAACACGACAGCAACTCCGAGATAACTGGAGTGCTTCAATATCAGCTAGACGGCAACCTATTGAGGCGGATTATCAACCTGTCGACCTGAACTTGCAGCCATGAAACACAGCTTCTCCCAAGCGAAAGGATCGCCAGTACGAACAAAGTATTGAGTATGTAAGGCATGAAAGTAACATAATGAGGCATAAAAGCATATAGGATAAAAAGAATGCAACCTGTATGTCTGAACTGCCTCTGAGGGCCAATGATATGCATAAATACTCTCTCCCTCCCTCCCTCTCTCTCTCTCTCTCTCTCTCTCTCTCTCTCTCTATATATATATATATATATATATATATATATATATATATATATATATATATATATATATATATATATATATATATATATGCGTATATAATGCCTGGTCACACATATATATGTGTATATAACGCCCGTGAAGCCTCTGTGGGCACCACGTCATTTCATATCAGCCTTTGTGGGCATTATCATCATCATATCGGCCTCTGTGGGCATCATCATCATCAAAATGACTTGCTGATCGGTGGTAGTGCGTATATAACGCTATAACATTCCCCATATCCCATATAGATATAATATAATATACGCGTATATAACGCCTGTGTGGTCAGAGTCTATATATATATATATATATAATGCAATGCATGAATATAATAAGAATACATCTTGAATCTGTCGAAGTGACGTAAGGCTGTTAGACCTCTGAACATCATTATGAGTTAGTATTTTCATCAACAAGTGATTCTATTAAGCATACTCAATCTGGAGAAGGAATTACTAAGAACAATATTACTGGAACATGAATCAACATAGAACATCCCTAGCTGCTAAGAATAGAATCATTATGGAGTTGTGTGACGTTTGTGTTTCGTTCATAAGGATCATGCCAAAAGAAGGAAAGTTAGCCTTAACATATATCAAGTCGTCAGCACAATCCCACAACGAATCTGTCGGGCTAGTATTCCAATCTCCTTAGTCACTGCAGCACACCTCAAGGACTCAAGAACACTTCAATACCAACATTACTTTACCTTGAAGTATCCTCCAAAACCACTACCAAGAGGAGAAACAAGCTTCTATAATCATTTTAGAACCTTTAGGCACTTGATCTTCTCATTTGATCCTTGATTTTACTTAGGGGTTGATTAGGTATGTTGGAGAGGGTTTTCTAGAAGGTTAGAGGTTAGGGGAAATAAAGAAAGTGGGATAAAATGAGGAGTACATGAAATATATAAAAAAAAAGCAGGAACCGACATAAAAATAAGGCCAAATCATACTGACCGTATATACATATGGGCCGTATTTTGGGCCGTATATCTCCAACCAAAAATCACCCTCTCTGCCTAAGGAAGTGCGAACTGTATTCCAAAGTACGATCCATATTACTGATATACGGTCCGTAATTCCACTTCCCAAAATCAAACTTCGAAGAAACGTATTCTCTTCGATTCGTTTATCCTCTAATCCTTCCAACACATGCCTAACATGACCTTAAACCTTCGTACACTTAAGATGAACACATCTAACCATATAAAACCTTGAAGATAATTCTGCTCTCCAAATCTATAACCACCAACTTATGAAGATGCTTAACCTACAAAATTACGGGTGTAACAATAATAAACTTGCAACCCAAAACAATTATACAACGAGCGCAAGCTCGATTTACGACTAATAAAGCTATACCTCAAACCTTTTCTTCTTTCAAATACATGTCAACAACAACATACTCAGGTTATCCCATCGATTTCCAGCCGTAAAATATCACAAGAAGAACCTCAGAACAGTTCAACAAGCATCAACAACACAATTATGATATCTGACTTTTATTTCACGGGTTTTCAATCGTACAAGCTAGCTATGACTTCTACAACCTCAAGTACATGTAGAAGGGACATATTATTACCTTAAACCACAAGCACAGCTCTAAATCTGAGGTTACTTCACGTTGAAGAATTCTCCAAATCAACCACAAGAAGAAGAACAACAATCTCACAAGCACCACGAAATCCCCGACGTTAGATTCACGTTAATTCTCCTTGATTTTAGTTTGGGGTGATATAGAAACCTTAAGAGAGTATTTTTAGATTTATAGGATGAGGGAGAGGTGTAAATGACATTAAAGTGAAGCCCCACCGATTTTATACAAAAAGCAACCTTCCACAGCCTTAAAGGGGTCCCAAATGGGCTGCCTGCGCCGTCTTGTGAAAACACCAACATCTCTCTACTCCGACATTATATCAATGAACGATTTAATGCCTTGGAAAATAGACTCATAGAAATTCAGTTTGGTGGGTGGATCACCCTATAACTACAAGTATTTTGGGATAAAAGCTCAGTGACATTAGACCCAAATTTCAGTAAATTATGAACGTAACTTGCGATAACTTTTGTTGACTTTTGTTTTACAACTTGCTTGACTTCAAAACCTAACATAAAAATATTATATGATTTAAATACCTTAAAACACAACCTCGTTATCATATTAAGAACTCCTAGTTTTACCCCAAAAGTGTGGTTTATAACATCCTTGATTCGTTTAACCTCCAACCTTCACAATACTTCCTTAACACTTGTTTTAACCCCTCATTATCTTTGTAAAGGTCCTTAACTTCTCTAGCTCATATTGACTCACTTACAATGCATTCTAACATGAAAGTACGGGGTGTAACATCTTCCCCCTCTTAGGAACATTCATCCTCAGATGTAAAGGCGTCTTAGAGGAGAAACTAGCTCTTACGAATTTTACGAAATTTTGACAGAGTCTCCTCTATAAACAGAACTATCCCATACCTGTCAAACAGCCAGAAACATATCATATGCATGCCACATAGGGCTATAATTAATCAAAAATATCTCATTAGCCTCACATGGCCATCAGTGTTAATGAAAATACCATAAATTGTATCTTACCTTGTATCCAAGTAATTCTGCTCCTGAGAACGCTGTAACGCTTCAATTCTAGATTCCATTTCCTCCTCTACTTCTCACATTTTCTCTTTGACATTTTTATTTCTCCATAATACTTTTACGGAGGTCACTTTCCTGGTCCTCAACTCACAGACCAAGCGATCTAAGATAGCAACTAGGACATTCTCATAAGACAAGTCCTCTGTAATCTAAACATCATGTACTTCTACAATATAGATACTTAAAAATACTGGGGGGACGGACTCTAACTCTAACGAAAACTTTAACTCATAGGCTACTTGGTCTCTCCTCTGAATGACTTTGTATGGCTCAATGTACCTTGGCTAAGCCTGGCTTTCTTGTCGAATAGCATAATACCTTTCATAGGCAATACTTTCAAGGATACCAAATCATCAGCACTGAACTCTAAGTCTTATTGTCACACCCCTAAATATGCGCTGTTAATAATCGCCCCTGAATGGGTTTTACTTTCTCTATAGCTTATTGAACTAAATCGGGTTCAAGTAACTCTGATTCGCCTATTTCGAATCACTCAATAGGGGATCTGCACTTGTCCTCATAAGAAGCCATTCTAATACTGAAATGATAGCTGTTAATTAGGCACCTCCGTACTATTTCTTTTAATGTATAACTTCACATCATCCTTGACTAACTGTATAAGTCATTCTATTTGGTAAAAAGTGGATTGACTTTGTGAGTCTACCAATGGTCACCCAACTGGAGTCACACTTACGATATAGAAGTGGTAAACCTCTTGTTATAATTTGATGTCGTAATCTCGCTTTATCTGGAACATATAATTGGCTCCGATCTCAAGAGCCCTCTCTTCTCACTTCAAAGTCCGTCATCTCAATCTGTTGAACTTTCTCTTTAGGCTGAAATAGAATAAGGTCCTCGCACTGTCACATCTTCACCTATGCTACTAAGGACGATATCGTTGTGTCCTAAATGGTAACTCCATTATCGTCTAAGCCTAATAGTTGGAATCCCAAACTAGTTAGGCTGTATAGCTCTCGGGCTAACTCTCTCTCTCTTCTATGCTTCCAAGTATGCTAAACTACTCATATATTTGCAACCAAGGGTGTCAGCTATAACATTAGCCTTTCCTGGATGGTATAAAATCTTTACGCTGTAATCTTTCAATAACGCTATTTTCTTGCGCTTCTACCTTTCTCATTTGATACTCCTCCACTTATAGATTAGCTTTCTGAGTCGGTCCACCCTCGAGGAGGATCATGCTAAGTTATATCATCTTGGGTAATCTTTACTTACATGCCAATCTCAAGGACTGTTACCTTCTTATGAAGGCTCATGCATCTCTGTGTCCTAACTTCAACTACTTCTGCTTAAAGGTGCACTGGAGGTTCTTATAATCTATAAGGATATCAACCTGTACGACATATCTTAACTACGTGCGTAACCACTACCAACTCTAGTTCATAAGTCCGTAATGCTTTCATGCTTTCTCGACTGTCTCTAGGTATAACAATCTGTTCGCCTTATTCATCCTTACACATGCATCACGAATGCATTAACTTATCTCAGTTCTTTAAATCATGGAACTTCTTGTCTACATAACCTCGAGTAGTATTCTTAGTTCCGGTCCTCTATTCAATATGTATAGTCGGTGATGCGTTAGTTGCATGCTTTCTTAGTGGGTACATTCGAACTCTAAAGAGATCAAATCATAGACTGAGTCTTTCTATGCTTTACCTTAAATCTATATACTTGAAACAAATTCTTCCTCTTCATCTCTTAACTGACACCTCGTATCAATTATACATATAGAAAGAATTTTCTTGTTCATACTAGGCAGCGAGCCAATTTTCATATATCCCTGTAGTATCTTAGGCGCTTTTTGAACTGCCTGCATTCATCTTCAATAACTTTCACTTCAAACTTATTCTGATAGTGTCAATTCTGAATGCAATCCTTAACCATTTGTCTTGAATTCTAGGAATCAATGACTCTTGAATTTTTAAATGCTTTATGCCACACTTTATCTGTCCTTGCTTCTGTCTAAATTACTATTTAAAAATTGCAATCATACACTTGCGAAGTTGCACTTGGACTATTCTGCGATTTGTAGATCGGTATAATCTATCGACTCATCTAGAATCTCTAGGCTAACCATAACTAGGCCTTGCATAAGTCAGTTACTGATTGTCTAAATGGATTCCACTTTCATATCTTAGTTTCAAGTAACTCTTCTTGGGGCCTTTGTCCCCCGTCTTTATTTACACCTCATACTAGTCTTCTGAGTCCTAAATGTTTAGTTACACTTACCATCAATTGGCATCTCTAGCTAGGGGTTACTACTGTCCCCTTCCTAGCATTTATATTTACCTAATATTCTAGGGTCGTGACACATCTATAGAGTCAGGATAAAACAATCTTATTCATTCTGAACCTCTTCGTCATAATCCTTCTTGCCACTCTCTCACTAAACAAAACATGTAGTTCTGCTTTGGTATTTTATTGTATTGTCTTCTCTTCAAGAGAATGGCCCTCACCTCATGCTCAAGGGTTTTACTCTATTGAGTTAGATTATTGCCTCAAAATCTTTCATAATTCTTTATACTTCTGATAACTCATAACTTGCTTTAGTATAATCCTCTCTTATTAGGGATAGTTGAATCAGTTACACATGTAGAGTGCCATGTATTCCCAACCGACGTACTCGATTTTGATAAACTTAACCTTTACCTGCGACAATGTCTTAGGGCGATTTCTCTTTTAATAACCCTCAAGAGTCATTCTTTTATCATTCATTCTTTTCCTGTCAACACTCTTGCTTCGCAAATATTACTATACCGACTTTTACATAGGTCCTTCGAGTCTTTTACTCACATTCAGTTTAGCTCAAGGTACTTCCGAATACCAGTATCTCCTGATCCAGGGAACTAAATCATCTTGCTGATATCTACCATTGAAATCGTCAACTCAGTTCTCATAGTAAAGATATAATCTCATGACGTATACCGTTTCTATAATCTCGACACTTGCCTTTTCTCACCCCTCCTTCTTCTCATTTACGAATCTTATTGCACTGGCATACTTTGACTTACAATTCTTAATCATTTCTCACCTCTCTTCATGACGCTTCACTTATCTTACTACTAGTCTCTGATTAACATCGTAAATATTTATCTCTTCATTTATTGCTTTCGACTTCTCTCTCTTAAACCAGGCTTATTCTCTGATTGCTTAACATTTCCTTTTCATCGGGCATAAGCTCCTTTTATTCGGGCACAAGCCATCCTAAGGTGAATACTCATCCTATTTCCAAGGATTTAGATTCCTATCCCCCAAATCTTCTAATCACTCAAAAAGTCGTATCCGACTATACAATTCCCGAATACAGGCCACATATATACAACCTAAGGAGGTTCTATAAACACATTCATAATACTTTTCCGTAGTGTCATCCTGTTCTAACAATCTATCCAACACTAAAAATCATTCTAGCCCTCACTCTCTCTCTCGAGGTCTCATTTCTCAATAATATTACGTCTACTGACACCTTTAAATAATAAGCTAGGCTGGATGTTACTTACTATAATTCTACCACTACTGAAAGTGGGACAATAACGCTTGTGTTCCCCTCTTTGAATTCTGGCTATTTTACCGTCTCTTCTGTTTAGGTACCTCGTACCTCCTCCACTTTACTTCTTTCGCCTTCTAAAACTCGTACTAACCTTTTTATGCTTTTGGTAACTTCTTCCTATATGGGTGAGATAAATGCTCACACTTTTGGAGCTCTAGCATGATACTTGCACATCTGGTGCACACCAAATCTGATAGGGACCCCACGTTTATTTATCACAATCACGAGTTAAAATCAACTCCCTATAACTCAGCTCTATTGCATGACTGGGCCGCATCAACTGGCGGTACTCCACTAGTACCCTTACCTGCCACTGCATTAGCCTTCTAGCTAGCTGTGTTCTCTCTGGTCACAAGCATCTCTGTATACATATATCAAATGTGAATTTAAACTCAAGCTCTTATGACTCAGCTCTTCCGCACAATCTGGAATGAGAAATAATGGTAACCAATTCTAAATGCCTAGTAGCTTCCTGTTTATATAATGTGGTGCATAACACACTTATAAATAAGACTTTACTAGACACGGTTTATAGACTCCCTAGGACAGACCTGCTCTGATACCAAGTTTGTCACGCCTCAAATCTGGAGAGCAGACCGGCCTTACTTGACCCCAAGCGTACCATCTGTAACTCATGAACTCTAGACATACATACAATAATCTGGGCTAACAAGGCCAACTGTAAGTAAAACATGACATCTCAGGCCGACAAGGCCGAACTCTGAAACTCTGTAAATGACAAACATCTCTCCAAATGGGATCATCCCAATGTATATACATAACATATCTGAACGGGCCGACAAGGCCACTTTGCATATCTGCAAATAGCAAAACCCAAAACAAGATATAAACAAGATCCGACAAGGCCACCATGCTGATATACCGAATATACAAGACACGTCTACAACCCTCTAAGAAGATCAAACTGTACCGTGGTCGGGACCGGGCCCCAACTACCCATCATCTCCATATACACAAAGCAATACTAACTCTTGACCTGGTAACTCCGGATGAAGTTGAGCTTACCAATCAAGCTGATACTTTGCATTGTCTATTGGGGAGGTCTCTCTGTCTGTTTATCAGAACCTGCATGCATGAAATCTGTGTACTTGTTAAAGGGACGTCGATTTAATAATGTACCGAGTATGTAAGGCAACCGATTAACTAAAACTGAAACTGATATATGAAATCAATTGAGAATCAAAGATACTCTGGAATTACACTTACCTGCTCTAACTCATCTCTTATATTATATAATAGTATGGCTATCTATGTCTAGCCTTATGAGGCTCGATATATCTCCGTGTAATAATAGTATATCTCTCCAACTCATAGGCCGAGCAGATCTCTCCAACTCATAGGCCAGGCATATCTCACCAGCTCATAGGCTGGGCTTATCTCTCCAGTTCATAGGCCAGGCATATCTCTCCAGCTCATAGGTCGAGCATATCTATAGTATATCTCTCCGACTCATGATAGGCCGGGCATATCTCTCTAGCTCATAGGCCGGGCATATATAGTATATAATTGTAGTACTGTATATATGTATATATGTATATGTATAACCTCTCTTTCCTTTCAACTGATGTTGAACTAGTAAAAACTAGATATGAATTTCGATAAGGGACTACTCTAATATAACTGAGACATGATAAAGATAACAAGAGGCTCTATAAGCAAGCCTTCTTTTATATACACTATGAATATGAGAACTCTATATTATACCCAAACACCCAGCAACTCTATAATAAGCTTGCAGCCCAAAACAATGATACAACGAGTGGCAAGCTCGATTTACGACTAATAAAGCTATACCTTCAAATCCTTTCTTCTTTAAAATACATTTCAACAACAACAACAACAACATACTTAGGTTATCCCATCAATTTACAGAAAAAATACCACAAGAACAACCTCAGAACAGTTCAACAAGCAACAACAACACAATTACAATTTCTGACTTTTATTTCACGGGTTTTCAACCGTACAAGCTAGCTATGACTTTTACAAGCTCAAATACATGTAGAAGAGACATATTATTACCTTAAACCACAAGAAAAACTCTAAATCTGAGGCTACTTCACATGGAAGAGTTTTCCAAATCAACCACATGAAGAAGAACAACAATCTCACAAGCACCACGAGATCCCCGATGTTAGGTTAACATTAATTCTACTTGATTTTACTTTGGGTGATATAGAAACCTTGAGAGAGTATTTTTAGGTGTATGGGATGAGGGAGAGGTGAAAAATGACATTAAAGTGAAGCCCCACCGATTTTATACAAAAAGCAACCTTCCACCGCCTCAAGTGGGTCCCAAATGGGCTGCTTTCATCATCTCGTAAAAATACAAATATATCTCTACTCCGACGTTGTATCCATGAACGGTTTAATGCGTTGAAAACTAGACTCGTAGACCTTCAATTGGTTGGTGGATCACCCCATAAATCCAAGTATTTTGGAATAAAATCTCAGTGACATTAGACTTAAAATTCAGTAAAATTATGAACGTAACTTACGATAACTTTTGTTGACTTTTGTTTTACAACTTGGTTGACTTCAAAACTTAACTTACAAATATTATATGATTAAAATACCTTAAAACATGACCTCCTTAGCATATTAAGCACTCCTAGTTTTACCCTGAAAGTGCAGGTTATAACATCCTTGATTCGTTTAACCTCCAACCCTCACGATACTTTCTTAACACTTGTTTTAACCTATCATTATCTTTTTAAACGCCCTTAACCTCTTTGGCTCATATTGATTCGCTTAAGACACATTCTAACATGAAAGTATGGGGTGTGACACACTACTCATTGTAAATCTTCCTAAGCTTGTAATCATCCACCAAGGCTTACCTCTTTCTTGTGATCTCACTAGCTGGCCCAACTTTCTTCTGATATGATCCACAATGTCCTCAGGAAACAAGTTTTGCATCATTGGAAAATCACATTGTTTTCTTTCCATGAACTCCTCAAGATCTTCCACATATTCATCTATCTAAAATTGCGATGGAAGATAATCATACAATGCTCCAAGTTTTGTCAAGTTATCAAACCAGACTGAAGATGATCCATTATTAGGCTCCACTCAGATGTTTTACTCTATCTCATCCCTTGCCTCAAACATCATCTTCCGAGTTTGTGAACCTCTTTTCCGCTGTACAACTGTAGGCGTAAATTTCTTGCAGTATTTATCCCACATGAAATTTGACCCCAATGTATTGCTAGTTCTAAATCTCCACCAGTGTTTGGTTAGAAACATCAAATAAGGATTTGAAACCTAATCTTCCATCATGTTTTGGAAAGCACAACATCCTCCAATGTTTGCTTCTGCCATCTTCCTTGTTTTGCTAGAAAAATTTGTTGAACAACTTATTCAGCTCCTTAATGACACACTTTGGTGGAACCATTGCTGATAAAAGATATATAGGAATGCTTTGTAGCACACAAAAAGTAACTTGCCTTTCGAGGCCTGTAATTTCCCTCTTACCTTCTTCATCATTTCTTTGTAAAATAGCTTTTGTCTTCTTGCATGGAATATAGGACATCCCAAGTAAGTAGATGGGAATTCTCCTCTATTAAAACCTGTAACCTGCTGCACGTCCTGACTTAATTCATTTGCCACCTTTTTATGCATATTAAATGAGCTATTATCTGCATTGATTTTCTAGCCTGCAACACTGTCATATTCATGAAGCACATCCATAATCATTTGTAATGACTCATTCATAAGCAAATATATTCATTAATCAGAAAATATTACAATTGCCAAGTGACCGTGTTGCCAGCTTGTATGGTCAACCAGTCACTACTATATCTACAGGACTTTGATTAGCGTCTAGAAGTACATATTTTTAGACATCTTACGCCTCTCATTTATTACTACTTTTTTGTGTTTTAAGTACATTTCGACAGCTCTATACTTGATATATATGTGTATTGTGTTTAGGTGATCATTTTATAGGAAGCTCATGTTTTGATGCAAAAAGATGGGAAATATGACTTTGAAGTCGGATTAGGATTCATTCTTCAGTGTTCAGAAAGAGCTAAGCACCCGAGCACCAAGTACGCACGAAAAGGAGCTGAAAACTAAATTGTGACCCTTCACCACATTGCTATATGGTGTGTCTAACCAAGTATAATTATATCGAAATGTTTTTTACTAGACCACTAGATCCGTATCGTGATTAGGAAACATAGCAAAAAGAATCATCGCATTTGAATGTCTAACGAGAGAGATATGGCCATTTTAATGAAATGCCACAGAAAATACAAAGGCACCTCGTGCCACCTAGCTAGTGGGCATGCCGTGTCCTCACATAATCAACCAATCCTAACACTAGAATTGGTTTTGGTCTTTATTTGGTGGTACGGTCCATAGTCAAATCCTAACACTATAAATATAACTCCTACGGTTTTAAAGGAAGAATTCAATGAAGGAAGACATATTCTAGGGTTCTCAAAGAGAGAGACACGATGGAGGCCCAACTATTGCGGAAGCTTCACTGATCTTAAGCTTTCTTTGATCTCTTCTCTTGTAATTAGTTCTTAGGGTTATGGTGCTTCATTAACTTTGTAGTTTGTACATTGAATTGATTATATTATTTATCACCATTCTTTGGTTTACTTACTTAATTGTGCATTACCTATCTCTATGAGTATCTAAACTAGAGGGATTATCTACTTATCCGAATCAAGATCTCTGACGAGGGGGTTTTAGTAGCAAAAGAGATTGAGTAGGGAAAGTTCGGTTCGTCTGCGGTTTCACGCAAAAGACTGATTAGCGGCTCTGACAAACTTATAATTAGTAAGTGACATGCTAGTTATAGACTTTTACATAGTACGCCTTGCTTATTTGATTACAGGAGTCATAAATACATCTTGATCGTTAGAACGTATATGGGAACGTAGAGTTCGATAGTTAGGATACACGTCGTATTGTTGGTGACCGCGTGCAACATAATATCAACCTTGCGAGTTGTTACACCTCACCCTACCAGGAACTAAGAACGTTCGCTACTCGTGATGTATTTTCAGGGAAGGATAACATCGTGAGCTCATGCGGGATATAAGTCATGACGAACAGGTGTTACACCTTAGAAGAATTTTGCATCGTTAATGCCGTTAGTAAACTAATGCAAGCCTAGAGGGTCCATGGAACACTTATAAGGCTAAGAAAGACTTTAAGTAACTATTAAGAGAGAATCTAGAGGTTCCGGGGTCAAGTGGGTTGAAGGAAGTAAGTTGTCGAAACTTTGGGAAGAACTTGGTAGAATGTCGGATGAGAATTCTGGTCCAACTTGAGCAAGGTATATCTTCTAGCATATGAGAAGTTATGGAATGAATAAGCCATTCAAATTAAATTTCATCGAGTCTAGTTTCCAACGCAATAAACCGTTCATCGATACGACATCGAAGTAGGGAGTTATGGGCATTTTAAAATGGACTGCGAGAAGCCCGCGAACCTGCGCGAAAATCCAAAAAATAGAAAGGCCCATTAAGTAACCTGACCCAACACCTATATATAAGCCCCAAACTCGCCATTTTCACCATTTTTCACCCATTTCTCATCTCCATAAATCTTTAGAACCCACCACAACATCCATCCAAGTCCTTATACCAACCTTAGGAAAATTTAGTAGTTCCAACATCAAATTTGGCTCAGGAAAGGGCCGGTGACCTTTTAGTTCTCAATTTTCGTGGTGGTATCACCATAGAAAGGGGCGAAGACACTAACCCGAGTGCCATATCACGCATGCAAGGTTGAACCAAGGTAAAATCCTTCCGATGTACTCATAATTTAGAAAGATCCGTGGTAAATCTCGCTAGATCTAACTCGTAATAATTCAAATGGGTGGAAATGTAAAGTAAATCTAGGGAGATTATTGTTAATGGATTTCAATGGTTATTTTGGCAAGTTAGTATGAAAGTTGACTTTAGTAATGATTGTAGATGTTGGGTTATTGTTGTTATAGTTGTGGATCGAAGTATAAACAGAGGAAATGTTGCCCGAATTTCCATAACTCTGAATTAATTTGGGGAATATAACACCCAAAAATGAACATGCAAGCTAATATGAGGCTAACCCAGGTCGTATATTTCCATATAGGTGCTGGAAAAGGACCAGCATTAGAATAAGGAATTCCTCTGGGTCGCATTTGAGGATAAAGGTATGTAAGGTTTTCGCTACCTTCACTTCTTTGGCACAAATCTGATAACCGTACTACAAATTGTCCTTCATAACACTTGTTCCACTCCATAACTCCAAAATGAATAGAAATGTATTAACTCCTTCAGAACATAGTTGGCTTTCTTGGGGATGCCATATTCACAAAATAAGATGTTATGTTAAAATAGTCACTTTCATTGCTCTCTTCTATTGACATTATTATTGTTATCTTGAAAAGGGCCACATGTAGTTCCATTGATCTCCATTCATGCATTTATATATATATATATATATATATATATATATATATATATATATATATATATAGTGTGTGTGTGTGCGTGTGTGTGTGTGTGTATTGCACTATCTTACTACACCGATCCGCGCTATAGTTGGCCGGGTACGACACGTAGATGTGCAATCACTGATCAGTTGGGTATTTCACACCGAGTCCCGTAAGGGCCAGGTATGTTATCACACCGAGTCTCGAAAGGGCCGGGTACGTTTCACATCGAGTCCTGCAAAGGTGGGGTACATTATGATGATATTATTATATACATGTATACTGCATATGATTTTCAAAACTCATGCATTGCATAGTGTATGTTTCCTGTTGATTCATGTTACTATTACTTCCTCTACTTATATCATGTTTATACTATTATTTCCTGCCTTGCATACTCAATACTCTCTTCCGTACTAACGTCCAATCCTACGGGACGCTGCATTTCGTGCTGCAGGTCCTGACAAAGTTACTGCAGGACCACCATAGTAGGGCTACAGCTTCAGCATGGGTCAGCAAGCACTACTACTCTGGGCTTGCTATATTTTGGAATATCTATGCTACTATGATACTTGTCCTTATGTTATGGGTACGTCGGGGCCCTGTCACGACGCTTATGTTTTGTATGTATACTCCTAGAGGCTCATAGACATTATAGCATGTGTATGTGTTGTCTGTTGATCTGGTCAGTGTTGGATAGTCAAAGTATGCTTTTGCACGACCTTGCCGGCCCTATAACTTGCTGATGTGATTATGCATATCAGCCTCGTTGGCACGCCTATATATACATATATATGTGTGTGTGTGTGTGTGTGTTTATGTTATTGTCACGACCCAACCGGAGGGCCATGACAGGCACCCAGAGCTAACCCACCGGGCACTTCTTATCGTGCATTCACATTCATCTACAAGTGAGCCACATGGCCTATTAACAATTCTATGCCTAAAAAATGCCATTTTCAACAGCTAAAACACCTTTATATATCAACGTCAACAACTAAGCCCTTAGACATATACACAAGCCGACAAGGCTAGCAAAATAGTATACCAAAATGTGAGCCGACAAGGCAAAAGACATCTACTATACATGACTGTCTATGAGCCTCTAAGAAGAGTATGAATATCATCATAAGGAATGGACAGGGCCCCGCTATGCCCATACATATACACAAAATAATAGTACCAACAGCTGCAGCTCCGAATCAAATGGAGCTCCTCTATACAGTCTCTGAACAAACAGTCTATGGGTCAAGTCTATCTCCTTGTCCACCTGCGAGCATGACGCAGCGTCCACAAACAAAAGGACGTCAGTACGAATAATGTACTGAGTATGTAAAGCATAATCAGTAACATAATAGAAGCATAAGAAATAACATAAGATAGAAAAGTCATGGAATGAAAGAACCATTTATACCTCTAGCGACATTCCTCATATTTACTTACCCTCTTTCTAATGAGAAACTTCCATTTCATACATTTATACATATAGTAGTATCATACCCGACCATAGAGGTTCGGTGTCTTACATACCCGACCATGATAAGGTTCGGTGATATACATACCTAGCCCTACTAAGGCTTAGTGTCATCTGTACCCAACTGCAGTGGTGTGCGCGCGATAGATATCATACCCGGCCATATAAGCTCGGTGTTCTTAGTAGCCATACTTTATATATTTATATATATAGGAGTACATACATGTCCTCAACATCATCATCATCACCATTATTTTCATTATATCCTTCCTTAAAGGATCAACTATCATAGGATGGGACCAATGGTATCGTGAGAATATCAAGATCATGAGCTTTAGTGATTCTAGGAATGAAATCATCATGGATGATACTATGGATTTCACATAAAGGTATACATCAATGGGATCATGCCTTAAGAAAGAAGGTTTAGCCTTACATACCTTTATGTCTTCTTAACTACTTAACGTTCACCTCCAAAGCCCAAGAAATCTACATTTAAGAGGGTTCATACCAAGGTTAGGCTTCAAAGGCACCCTTAAGTTCAAACGAGTATAATTCGTAAGCTAGCGACAATTGGGCAGTATTTCCCCTATTTCATCTACTTCTACCAAATTCCAAAACAACTCCCAATCAACAATGACATTATCAACAATACCAAAATCAAGAGATTTCATTCAAGTTAAGCATCATCCAATCCCAAAACTCCTTTTCATAATCAATCATAACAATGGCTACAACACAACACCATATATGCTTATATACAATATTTCCTCAACATCAAAAATAACATCCATAACAAGATTATACTCCTAACATGCCAAGAATTTCAATTCAAGTTAACCTATGGCTCATAATATCTCCAAGTTCATACTTGAACTCTATTTCTACTTTCTACCTTTACCCACATGGCATAACAATTAAACAACCTTAACCATATGTAAAAAATGTGAAATCTTACCTTAATCACACAAGAACAAGTCTTGGATCAACTTACTCCACCAAAGTGAAAAACCCTAACATCAATACCCAAGGAAAACTTGAGTTCCACAAGACCTAGCAAGCTTCTTAGCACTTGAATCTCTTAATTCTCTTAGATTTGGCTTAGATTAGTTTATGGAGTTGAAGAGAGGGTTTTTGGAGAGCTCTTGGATCTGATTTGAGAAAATAAAATGCCCAAATGAAGTGAAATGAAATATATAAAGCGTAATTTAAAATCCCATCAGGAAATCTTGCGCCCACTTTGACGGGCCATCAAAATTCCTACGGGCCGTCAAAATGCTCCGTCAAACTGCCCAGCCAAACATGGCTCACTGTGACTATTTTACTCTGGGAAGATGCAAATTGTCTTAAAACACCCATAACTTTTTACTCCGATGTCACATTGACGAACGATTTGTTGCATTGAAAACTGGACTCGATGAACTTCAATTTGGAAAAAAGAAACACACCAAAACTCCTCATATTCTAGGAGATATACCTCTCCTAAGTTGGACCAAAATCCTCTCCAAAAATTTTGCCAAGTTTTCCAAAAGTTCCGACAAACTCAATTCCTTAATTTGCTTGTTCTCAAATCCTTCCATTGTTTATTTCATGAGCTTAAACCCCCATAACCATAATATAGGAACATATAATCTCATATATCTTAGAAGATAACCCCAGTTTTCACGATTAGGACAACTAACACCTAACGAATCCCAACGGACGAAACTACGAGGTGTAATATTCTCCCCTTCTTAGGAACATTCGTCCTCGAATGATAGGCTCTTAGGGATTCTACAAAACCTTCCCCAGAGTTTCCCCTATAATATGGCATTACCATCCTATCTCGTTTATGGGTGTGAAGCGCGCCACACTTATAAACAAGAGGCTACGGGGCATCTAGGAAAAATGACCATTCTTCTTCTTATTAGATCGTGCCATAGAGCCATGTTATAAGATTTTCGTCTCCCTAATTGTGCATTATAATTTCAGCGATGCTAGTAAAGAAAAAAGCCACAGCCGCCCAGAAAGGGCAAGGCTACTACAAAGATGGCGAATGAAAAGGGAGCCACCAACGAATATAGAGGAAGGTAAATCCCATAGTGAGGCTCCATCCCATACCTCCCACACTCAGCCTATTCTAGAAGAGCACAGCGTGTTTTACTCGAGCTCCTATGCCTCCAGTTCCTCCACCGGGTGCGTCGGGTCAACAGATGACCGAAGCCATTCAATTATTGACTCAGTTGGTTGCCGCCCAAGCTCAACGGCAAAGTGCGGGTCTCGATGACAGAGCCACTAGTGTAAGGGCTCATGATTTCATGAGTTTAAATCCCCCAAAATTTTTCGGGTCGAAACCGGATTAAGACCCGCAAGGTTTTATAGATGAAATGAGAATCATCCATGCCTCCGATACCGA
>NW_026727822.1:0-30581 GCF_029784015.1 Lycium ferocissimum | reverse complement strand
TATCAACTAAAACGTTTATAATAACTTTCCCAAACATCAAAATAACAATCTTCACAACCTATATTATCTATATTTCCCAATTCACTTCAATTCATCCATAACTATAGACGTGTCACACCATTACGTTCATTCATATACAATGTTGATTCCATGTTCTCAATATCATTTATAACATGATTATAATCATAATGTATCAAGAATCATAACGCAATCCAAACATCTATTCAAAAGTGACACTATTCCCAAGTGTTTCAACTTTCAAATACCTTAAACAACATGGAAATGTCATAAAACATACCTTGGATAGTGTAGGAATGAACCTTGGGTGCAAACACCTCACTTGAGCAAAACCCTAGTTTCACCTTCACTTGGATTTCTTGTAATCTTCTAACCCTTGGAAGCTTTCCAACACATAAACACTTAATTCTAGCCTTTTGATCTTTGTGTTCTTTTGGACTTCGAGGAAATGTGCTTAGAGAAGGGTTTTGAGCTCTCAATACTTGTAAAAGATGATAAACGAAGTAAAAGAACCCAAGGCATCTATTTATACAAAAACTAGAAATCAGCCTTGTTCTAAGCTTACTATACGGACATTTATACGGTCCGTACACACACGTAATGCCCGTATAAGTGGTCGTGGTTCACCAACTAGAATTTCATCTCCCTGCTGGGAGTTATATGGACCCCTTATACGAACCTTATAAAGTTATACGGACCGTATAAGTGGTCGTATAACTCCATTTCCCTGAAATAGATTCCGTCATTTCGTTCGATCTCCAATCCTTATGGAACCTTCTTAACACTTGTTTAGCACTTCATTAATAATCTAAGGGACGTTATAACTCCTCTCCAAAACATCATTAAGTCGTTGTTAGCTTGTTGCTCGTAAATCCCTTTCCGATACATGTCGTATGCCTTACCTTCTCCTGGCAAACTTTCTCCCCTTACCTTGAATACCTTTTAAATCTTAATTAGGATCATCAAATGTCATTCGTTACTTATCGAAATACCATATACTTCGTGCTCTTCATTATCCTATTCACTATGCATCAACGGAAAATTTTTCGAGGTGTAACATATACTAATTTGTACTCTACAGGTATGGCATTGAAGAACACATTTAGAAAAGGTTGTGCCCAAGCACCAGGGCAGGGCAGGGGTGGAGGTCAGCAACCAATCAAAATAAAGACTTCATGACCAATCCCCTAGCCCTTCAGATAAGGAGACGGAGGATCGTACAACTCTGGCTAGACTCTCCAGGCAGCAACGAATAGCCCGAACTCTGGCCATCCCTTAGTCTAAAGAGGGAATGTCATCCCCAAATGAAAATAACTCCAATAGTGAAGGAAAGCAAAGCTCTAGCTCTTCGAAACTGTAAACTCAAGAGGGAGCGGTGACCGAAGCAAGCAATAGGTCGAAGGGGTCTGACTCTTAGGAAGCTGCCAGGGGGAAAGACAATAGAATAAAGCAGAAATTAGAAAATACTGTCCGTTTCTCGGTGCAGGGCTCGAAGGAAATCTACGAGTAAGGGCTAGAGCCCAAGGAAGGAGGAGCAGATTCCGCTGGGATATTTATGAGGAAAGGCGGATCAGTTTAATGGGGTGGAACATTTTTTGAATATTCAGGCCATCATTGATCACCATGGATGGGGTTTTCTTAGCCACCCACCTGGCATAGCGTATCGCCCCATAGTAGGCGAAGTTTTATGCCAATTATGTCGGGTTAAACAACCGCCTTAAAACCGTCCAACAGTTAAGAACTCGCAAGAACTTGATAACAATGTCGAGGGGTTGAAGATTGACATATCCAGTAAGGCTGTAAGCTACTACTACTTTAGGGATGACTATGAACCGCCAAAGACACATTGATGAGTTGGAGTACAGAATGAGGGTAACAGGACTGACTAGTTGAGTGAGTTACCATGGCAAGCTTCTGTGATTGCACAAGATGACCTCGAATGGCGCACCAAATCCACTGTGCCTATAAAAAAGGCAAATCTTTCAGTTGAGGCCAAGTTCTGATGGAGCGTGTTGATAAATAGAATTTCTCCCACTCAGGCTGGCAATCAGCTTACCATTGATCGAGCAATTAAACGTTGGTTGCTATTATGTCTCAAAGATGCAGTGGATATAGGGAAATTGATCGTAGAGGAGTTGCGTATGAGGTTTACTGTCATGCCCCAAACCCGAAGGGCATGATCGGCTCCCGGCTTGACTCACCGAGCACCACCTGGCCATACAACATATATACATATCCGGTCTATTTGTGAATCGTGTGAAGGTATGATACATAGACAACATAGCGGAGTCTACTTGCATGGAAAAAAGTCCCAACATATCATAATATATGTACAAGCCGACAAAGCTTCACAGAAAACTACATGTAACATGAGGCCAGCGAGGCCAACATATAACCATCATATTAGGGATGACAAGGCCACACATGACATCTATACCTACGACACATGTCTATGAGCCTCTAAGAACATATATATGCCTCATGTTAGTTGGGACAGGCCCTCGCCATACCCAAAAGCCATATATAACGCATGTATATAGTGATATACCCAAAGACAAGCTAGCCCGGATCAAGTGGAACTTGCTGATTACCGCTGAGCCTGGTGAATCCTACTGGGGAGGTCCTCTGTCACGCTCGTCGCATCCGACACGAAATGCAGCATCCCGTAAAATGGGACGTCAGTATGGATAAAAGTAATGAGCATGTAAGGCAGGAATACAACAACTAAACAAGAAAATGTAGTAGAAAAAGAACCATATGCAATGCATGCTGTAGTTTAAAATTATAAATATACATAAGTAAAAGTAGCATCATCATCATAACGTACCCGGTCTTAACAGGACTCGGTGTGAAAGGTACCCTACCACAATAGGACTAGGTGTGAAACGTACCCGGCAATAATAGGACTCGGTGTAAAACGCACCCGGCCATAATAGGACTTAGTGTGTATAGGGAACTGATCAGTGGTGGCACAATAGGTTTCGTACCCGGCCGACTATAGCACAGCTCGGTGTAGTAAAATAAATGTGTGTTTATATATATATATTGAACTCATAAAAGTAATTGAGCTCGAATACATTATGTGATTATCCTCGTCAACAAGAACTTCAATAGGACTGGGATCACAATGAACTAAAGCATCAAATAACATATTGAATCATGAAAAATAAGAAGAGGGAAGCATTAGAATGGAGGAATCGCTTTATGGGACGTTCGTTAATAGGTATAGTTGGATTCGTGACAAATAATAAGGAGAACGAAAACCTTACATGCCATGTTTACCTTCTAGTCAATCCCATCAACCGTAGCTCATCTCGCACCTTATCCTACAATATGGTTTTAGTTAGGTCAAGGAAGTACTTCGTGTATCATGTATATCGGGGTGGTATACTTGTCTTATAATGATTCGGACAAAGATTTCCCATATTTATCTCACATTCTTCATATTCAACACAACCAATACAACCACAATCATATTAAATTCCCGCCACAACATAACTTATACAATTACCAAGAAGTCCATACAACAACAACAACAACATCAAAATACAATCTCCCGCTGTTAATTCCGTATTTACCATCCCACTATTTAGCTACGACCTAGATGAACTTAAATATATCTAGGACGGAAAGAGAAGAACTTTTACCTTATATGCCAAAAACTACTCTTCTTCCATCTTACTTCACTTCAAAGAAATCTTCAATTTGCTATTATCACGGGAAGCCGATAACGCAATCTCGTAATCGACGAAGACGTAGCCTCCAAGTCGTTCTTGATATTTTTGTACGTAGGAGCTTGATATATTTCTTGAGCAGAATATCACTTTCCCTTCCTTAATATTGAAAGACAGTGTCGTCCATATCCTAAGTATTTTCAAAAGAAGCTAAATAAAGGATCAAAATCATCCTTGGTGGACAGTGGGGTCAACCCACTTATGCACTTCAATGCTTTGCAAATATATTATACCAAAACGTGTCACCACCAGCTCCTATATATAGATTAGTCACATTCTACTTTAATTTTCATGTCCCACGTGGACATGACAAACCTTACACTTATCCAATTAATCATAGTTAGTACCATGATTAATTCTATACTCTCCCACTTTATTCCAATATTTAACAATTATCTACATAATTAATTTGTTGATCGCATTTCACTTAAATAAAAATCATGTTTACACACCTCATATACTCATTATCATAATCATGTGGTATAACACTAGTCCATGGCCTCTTCGCACATCCCAAAATATTATTTTCAACCATCGTCGTCCCTCTTTTAAGTCTGAGATCATTTAGGAACTTCATCTTCTTATACAATGAGCTCTTTATTAGCATACTTGAATATGACCAAATCTTCCGGGCTCGGGTAAATTTTCTCATATCTGACGGTTCAATTTTGTAGTCCGAAAATATGGGGTATTATAGCTTGGAACGTGTTTTATACAAAAATTTTGAAACCTGATAAACTTATTTCCTTCGATTTGTTTAACTTCTAATCCTTATGATATATCTGTACTATGATTCTAACCAGCTATGATCTCGGGGATAATCTCATTTTCTGCTACTTATGTCGTCTAACTTGCACGCTTTTCAACGCACGAATACACGGGGTGTAACATCCTCCCCCAGGAACATTCATCCTCGAATGTAGAGGTATATGAGAAGGGTTCACTATCGAGAATTCTGCGAAAATTTCAATAGAGTTTCCTTGTATGCCTCACGGAATTTACACAATATCACATGAATAACATATACCATATTGAAGGTGAAGCAGCCTTTACATCAAGAAAACTAGGCACCCTATCCTGTGCCCATGATTATCTTTTAAGTTATACTTTGACCCTAGTCTTTCTTGTAATTCCTCGCTTCAATGCCATCTAGTTTCCGGAATCAGAGTTAATAACCTTCATCATATCATGCATTAATAAGATAAAACAGGAGAGTGTTAGTTACTAAGAACCTTTAGTCCGAACAGATAAGGGTATTATTTGCCTTTGTACATTAGTTCCCGCTCTTACTTCTCCTCATATATCTTCGCCTTGGCCACCCTCTACTATATCCAACCATAGTCAATTAAATCTTACCGTAACATAACCTTCGTTGTCTGTAGGGAGTGCCTTTGATCTCTCTAGCTTATATCCAGAAATACACGACGCAGTCAACGTAAGAGGTACAAGGTTCGACATAGATATACCCTTCCTATCTCCGTATTTCGGATTAGTAGAGTCAAACCACTCTATGACCTCAAGGATTATTTTGTTATTCAAGCGTATCTTGGTTGACTTAAGGTGAATCAGTCACACGAACGGTGAAAAGTGTAACACTCTCGCCCGCTTAATAATATTCATCCTCGAATGTTAAGGGGTATATAGGGAGGTTTCAATCCTACCGGGATTTTGTAGGATACAAGCTAGCTCGATCGTATAGAGACATATACTAGAATAGTAGTCATCGAGAACCTTCTTGGGTTTCATCTCGTTCTTGGCTTTCATGTCTGATTAAAGGTGTCAGCTACAATATTTGCTTCGTTAATCTCGCGTGGAGTATTATTATCATTAGTCTTTAATACCTCAAGTCCTCTCCTCTATCCCATATTTCTCTTAGACATGTACAACTTATTCTTAAAACTAATGAAGACGCCCATAGAATCGTTATACATAGAGTGTCGTCTTATTTCGTGCACGCGCCTGTGGCTAGTTTCAGACAATGGGTCAGGAAATCCTATCGTGCTTCTTTAACTATCCCCATGCAAAATAATTTATTTCCTTGCTTATTGACACGTACACCACGGGTGCGTTAACTTACTCGTGGTCCCACATGACTTGGAACTTTGCTAAATACAATATCGCGAATGTCACTCTCAGTCCTAATTTGACAGTTGAAAGGTGTGATAGATAAGTCGGTCGCATCCTTTCAGTTTTTTGGAGATTATCGGTATTGCGGGATAACCCGCTTCTGGAATCGAAATCAAGTCACCATGCTTAGAACGAATCTCTGTGCCTACACCTCTTGACTAGCACTTTGCCTCCACTGTAACTGAAAAGCTTTCATGTCCATACCAATGCTGCGGGTTCCTCGTAGAATTTTAGGTTAATTGAGACATCTACAATTTCCTCTAGCTGCTTCCATATCCTCTTCTTCTACCAATAGCATTTACTTTAAGCATAATCTTTGAATGAATTTTCTTTTAGCTTCAAGTTCGGTAGTCCCGTTTATATTTCGAAGTGTTTATACTAAACGATATTGGTTTTCACCCTTGTCTGAGGTACCCTCTAAGGATTACAAGTACGGCATACAAGATGAAATCTTCCTATACTCATCTCTTGTGTAATCCTGTATGGCCTAATGTCTTGTCTGACCTCCTTTCTTACCACACCTAGGATTTTCATGAATCAACTATCGATTGCTCAGGTCGAACTAACCTTTATACATAAATTGTGAAAAACTCCCCTTTCGAATCATACCGTTCCGTCTTTCTTTAATAACCACCCAGTCTTAATGCCCAGCTGCGTTTACTATTGGTTGATACCTCTCGTGAAGTGTTCATTACCATCTTCCTTCTAACCCTCATTTTCGTATATGATTCAACAACCGCGACACCTCGTAGGGTTTTCACTACCACCTTCCCATTTACTCCTAGCCCTTTAACTTTAATCCTTCCTGCTGTTTAATCATCGAGCTATTGTAGAATCTCTCTCAAGGTTCTACAACTCCATCTCTCCTTCTTGGGAGAATGACTAGTATGTCAAGCCTAAATTACGTTCCCGCGGAGTCACATTACGACTTTATTGCTTTACCAATTCTATATTTTTTTGCTACTCAATGCTTACTCTATTATCGTATTTACTTATTAGGGACAATTTTTGCGCATAATTAAGGTGCCGCTCTTTCGCAACTAGCGGATCAACCTGATGAATTTAACTCTAATTCATGATGTGTGTCTTAAATACCATCTTTAATAGTTTCCTCTAGTTACTATTCTGTTGTACGCTCTTTTCGATGCACCGTTTGCTTACTGTTGAATGCTACAACTCCCCTCAACTGTTGGAGTTCCTCGAGATTCTTACTCGGGTTCGGCTTAACTTCACTCAATGTTAGTGTCTCCTAATCCGGAATGTTCAATCGGTCTGCTGACAACTCTTATTTAAGGTGATTAGTTCGCTTTCCATAATAAGGACATGGCCTTGCAACTCCTATCCCTCATATTCTTGACTTATGATTCTATGTCTGTCTCTTCTTTCCCTATTCTTCTACCTGAACATGAGTCCTCTCGCACCGTTACGTCTTTTTTCAAGATATTCACTCGCTTTTTATATCTAGGAGGAATACTTCGCTCATCTTACCAACCTCCGTTATTTTCACCATCCTATCCTATCCTGTAGGATTCCCTGCAAGCGTTCTTTCCTTTTTAACCGATCTTGTCCGTTAGTTGTATGATATCTCTCCTTCACTGGAACACGGGTTATGTTGAGGGAAGTATTTATTCCATAAGCAATGATTTGAATACTTGGCTTTTTGTACCTTCTAAACATTCCAATGACTGCTTTTGACTTTACCACTCCTTGTTATCTATACATACTATCTAAGATAAGTCTACTAACATGCTCATACATTCCCCCCCACAATATCGTCCATTCAAACAAATTTTCAACAGTGATGGTTACTAAACTTCTTATAAAGTCTGAAATTCTACCCTTGTCTGAGAGCAACGTTGGGTTAAAGCTTGTAAGTCATGAGCTAGAAGGGATGCTACTAGTTAGGCTCTCGCTACTGCCAAAAACAAAACCATACCGCTTACGTTTCCTACAGCTTCAATAGCCACACCTGACTACA
The DNA here is from genome assembly GCF_029784015.1 of Lycium ferocissimum. Lineage (NCBI taxonomy): Eukaryota > Viridiplantae > Streptophyta > Magnoliopsida > Solanales > Solanaceae > Lycium > Lycium ferocissimum. The sequence continues at coordinate 22,724 of NW_026727822.1, read as the reverse complement.
CCATCCTCAAATATCCTAAGCGTATACATTTCCTTTGCCTAGTGAGGGACTTTAACATGCTCCTTGGTAATAACACTCAATTCAACCACTAGTTCCAATGTAAATGTCTTTATAACCTGTACTAGGTTCTGAATTCCCATGCCTTTCCTAACGCCGCCAAGGTTGCGACTGAAGCGAGCGCTACTAACTATGCTCTTATTATCATTAGAAGCAGAGCCATAATACTTGCGTTGCTTCGTTTGAGCCTCAACTACTTACAAATCCTCCTCTTTCCGTACCTTATGCCTTTTCTGCCTTATTTTCAGTTTTTAAAACTTCCTCCTTCCTTTTGATGTCCTCCTACCTCTTTCTTCCGCACCTAATTAAGATGATAATTCACATCCTGGTGTTCTGCCTTATGCTCGCAAACCTGGTGCACGCATGATGTGATGGAGGCTTATATTTGTCCCGTCATAAACATGGGTTCAGATTGAGTCCTTACGAATCCATTCTTCCTATTTCCCCGCCAAAAGTAATACTAATCATCCGCATCTTAGTTACGGGGATCGTCGTATCGTATAAGAATGGTTTAGAAAGGAACTTCTTATGACTCAACTCTATCGCACGATCTAGATCAAAAAAGAAAGAAAACAACCCTAAATGTTCTGTAGCCTCCTGCTTATAAGTGTGGTGCGCTACACACCCATAAAACAAGACTCTACTAGACCCGGCTCATAGACATCCCTAGAACAGACCTGCTCTGATACCAAGTTTGTCACACCCCAAACCCAAGGGGCATGACCGGCACCTAGCTTGACTCACCGAGCACCACCAGGCCATACAACTGTTGACACCTAATTTTTGACCTCCCATAATTTATTTTAATTACCCAGAGTCCTTGGATATTAAACAGAGTGAAATATGTATTTTTAGAAGTCAAAATAATTTTATAAAAATTATTTAGAAAATATTTTTCCATTCTTATTTGGTAAAATTTTTTTCTATAAAATTATAAATCATTTAGAAATCAATTTACATATTATTGCAGCCATTATGATCTATTTCATCGAATTTAACCAAGAGAAAAGCAATTTATAACAATTAGTTAATTGTTTAAATTATTAAATTATCAATTAGCAAGTATTTTACTCTGTTTAATTCAAGGAATTTGGTTAACTAAACAAATTAATCATTTTACTCCTCAATTCTAAATTTTTACATATTCAATTTATTAGAATTTTATCATGATAAATTGAGTATTTAAGTGATTAGTTCTATAAATTGTTCACTATGTGGCAAATAATGGCTACAATTGGAATAACTAATTGTTAGTTCAATTATGGCCTTAATTGAAATATCCAAATTCATTGGTGTAAGTTAATTAAGGTCATCAGCCTCTGATTTGTTTGATTATGTCAATTACAGTCTTAATTGAAATAGCCTAATTCATGGCTTAAGTTTAACTAAGGTCATTTTTAGCAAATTAGCTTTAATTAGTCATTCTTAAACATGATTAAGGATCTAAATAAATTGGTCTTTTCTTAATTATGGTTATTTACTAAAATGAGTGTCAAAATCCCGCGCATATACACATATATATGCTGATATACAGGTAATATACATGTATATCACGAGTATACAGGTATATATATTGGATTGCCCTTATTTCCCTTTTAAAACCGGACCAGGCCTAGTCCAAATAGGACTTGACCCGGCCCACATAGTAAAAAAAACTCGAAATACTTATGTTTCGGGAATTTTGCTTTAAAACTTTGATAGTTTGAGTTAAGTTAAAAAAAAATTTAATACTTTCTTTGTTCTTCTGTGGTTTTGTGGCTGAGTTGAGGGTGAAAGGAGGCTAGGATCTTCCGAATTCAATCTCAACAAGCGGCTGCACTCCAAAAAGGTAACTCCCCTCTCCCTTTTAGTTCCTTTTTTCTTTATGTTTTGCAGTTTATGTGAGTTATTTTTCTGTAGCTAGTTAAGCCTAATTTAATTGTGTCATAGTGTAGCTCTATGGCTGTTTAGTCTGTTAATCATGTTGCTTTTTGGTTGTTAGTTTAGATTAGTTATTAAGTCTGCCTATATGTTTGATTAGGTGTTCATGATTAGTATTAATCCATATCCGCATGCTCGCTTTAGTTTAACTATGTGATTAGCATACTTATTATTTAAGTTCTAGTCAAATATGCGTTTGATTATGAGCATCATGTATTAAAACTAGTACCGTTAGTCTTAAAATCATGTTGCTAGTCTACATATGGCTAGTATATGTCCTACTTTGAGAGTATGATGAGGTTATATTCAGCTTTATAATGCTTTTGTTAGTTTAAATTTGATTATGTGAGTCGATAATGTATTAATGATGTCATACTTCAAATTAGGTGTGCATAAGTTGAATGTTAGTCCTGTTTAGGTAATGGGTTCTTATTTGATAAGTCTAAACATTTAAGGAACATTCCAGTCCTGTTCTTATGTGGTGTTGTTAGTTTAAGACTAGCCTAGTCAAGATTTAGCATGTGAATATGTATCTCAATGATCTTGTGCCTGCTAGGGTCCTTGTTTAGTACATTCTTAATGGTAATTTTGTATGAATGCATCTTCATGCCATTTGATTGATAAATCATTCCTTACCATGTTGACAACATAGCATCAGTAACTTTTAAGCCACACTTGACTACTACTTGCCTGCTTGATTTCTGCCTGCACCCATTTAAGATCACCCAAAGATGCTTATAGATGTTATAAAGGGACCTGTGAACTTGCATTATGTATAGTCATCTGCATTTCAGTGTTGTTATTTAAACCTGTGTTTGAGTTCATCTTATTTGGCATTTTTCTCTTTGATCCTCTAGGGCATGCTCCAGCTCCTTTGAATATCTAATGCATGCTATGTAAAAAAATGGATTTTTAGATGTGCTTGTTGGATTGTTTGGTTGAGTACTATGTCTCTTTTATGGAATCTAACTTGAGCTTAGAAAACAGTCCCATGCATATCAAATGCGCTAAAACACATATGTTGTTTGTGACTAGATAGGAGTCTATATTTGAATATGTATAGGGTGTACAGCTCTTGTATGTTTTGGTATATAATGGTTTGTATATTCAAGTATATGAGAGGTATACATCTAGTAGGATGTCTTGTAAATGGCCTTTGAGTTTCTTGTTAGATGTAACATGATAGGTTAAGTCTTTTTGTGAAGTTTGCATGGCAGTCTGTTTGAATATAAGCTGAATATACAAGGGATATACCAAAATATACCAGGTATACTCCAAAACTCTATATGCCCTGCGTGTATATGAGCTTCTATACATAGTGTATATGAGGTATACTCTTTTGTCATAACTAATCTGTGGCCTATTTCGGTTAAAGGATTTAGTGCAAGTATATCTCTTTATTTTGCTTTGGTGTATTGGGCCTGATTATTTGTCCTCTTTATTTGTTTTCCTTTTGCATATGGGCCTTCCGCCCGTTTCCTTTCAAATTCTATCATCTTTCGGTCCATTTGGACCATATGTGTTTTGGGCCAGCTCTTATGTCGTGTTGACTTAATTTATTAAGTATGGAACTGCATATATGTAGCTATGATTAGTTTTACTTATAGTTTAGTATACCAACCTCAAGCATGTCCCTAATCCTTATCTTCTTATGTGTTTCATGTGAATACTTATCGGGCCACTTGGGCCATTTTCTCGCATTAAAACCTGTTGGGCCAGAATCCCAACCTTTATTCTTGATCGAATCCGACAAAGGAAAATAGAAAGGGAAGCAAATATTGATACTTTGAAGGCCCAGCTATGGGAGAACATAGCTAACTGGTGGGCTTAGGTAGGCCCACCAGCCTAACCTTCTTCTTTATTTTTATTCATATATGTATGTAATTGTAAAAACATTTGAAATATTGAAACCCTTATGTATGCTTAGAATGTAGGAAACACTTAGTATTTCAGAAAGTCAGAAAGTCACCTAAAACACTTTTCCAAAACTCGACTAAATTGAGCTTTGCATGAAAAAATGGGACTTAACTTGATTTTGGCTAAAGTTTTAAATTAGTTCAGCTTTTGGAATGAAAGATAAAGCGGTTTTTAAAAATAGTTAAAGTAGTACATAATTTGGGCCTTCCGCCCCTTAGTCGAAATTTGACCAAACAGCGACTATGAAAACAGTTTTGGGCCTTAAGCCCAACCGACATTAAAAATGGAGTTTTGGGGCAAAACAAAGTAGTAACTTGAAGACCGATTGGATAGCAAAACTATTTTGATAAAGAACAGTTCAAATGCTTTTGAGTAAATGCTGGAAATCTGAAAATTGAGGCTTCAGCACCGTGTGAAACAGAATTGGACTCTTGGGACTTGATAAATGATTTTGAGACTGTTGGGCTAAAGGCCCAAAAAGCTGTGGACCAAAAACGAGAAGAGATCTACTTTGACCGAAATTGAGATGAGATGGCTTTGGTGGAATACAAATTGACTTATTGAGCTTCAATTGATTAAAAATGGACTTAGTAAAAACTTTCAAATTCCTATATATATATATATATATATTTACTAAAAAGGGAGATACACTCCATACTTTCTTATATGTATAATAAAACCCATAAGTACTAAACCCATTTCATTAGGACTAAAATAGTAGTGACTCTACTCAGAAGAAATTCCGAGTGTGTTTTAGTCCGAAAATGAAGTGAGTTGAACACTTATGTGAAATTTTAAACCAAAACCCCCCTTTCCTAAGGGGACATTTTGCCGAAATTTTTCTTGAACTTATGATATGAATAAATGACACTTTTTTTGCAGCAACTTAAACATTTTTAAGCAAATAATCACAATAATACATATTAAAGCTCGTAGGTCAACCATATTCTATGGATCTTTAATACTATGGTGCGTAAAACCTTCCCTACAGGATCACCAGAACCCTTACCTCAAACTTTGGTACCAAAATATTTCTCTCTTGCTTGAAAAATCTTTTTTACCCAGTTTTCCTAGTTTTCCTTATATAAATTAGGTGGCGACTCTAAAAATACGAAAATCCAATTTAGAGCACCAACAACCTCGTAGTAGCTTTTATACATCCGCATAAAAGTGAACCGTAGCAACAACATATATACATATCATGTCTATTTATGAATCAAGTGAAGGTATGATACACAGACAACATAGCGGAATCCACCTGCATGCAGAAAAGTCCCAACATATCATAATATATGTACAAGCCGACAAGGCTGTCATAGAAAACTACATGTAACATGAGGCCGACGAGGCCACTACGAACATATCAACGTCATACTAGGGCTGACAAGGCCACACATGACGTCTATACCCATGACACATGTCTATGAGCCTCTAAAGACATATATATACCTCATGTTGGTCGGGACGTATCACCTTCATACCAAAAAGCCATATATAACACATGTATATAGTGATATACCCAAAGACAAGCAAGCCCGGATCAAGTGGAACTTGCTGACTGCCGCTGAGCCTGGTGAATCCTACTGGGGAGGTCCTCCTATCTGTCTGTCAGGACTTGCAGCATGAAAAGTAGCGTCCCATGAAATAGGATGTCAGTACGGATAAAAGTACTGAGTATGTAAGGCAGGAATACAACAACTGAACAAGGAAATGTAGTAGAAGAAGAACCATATGCAATGCATGCTATAGTTTAAAATCATAAATATACATAAGTAAAAGTAGCATCATCATCATAACGTACCGGCCTTAACAGGACTCGGTGTGAAATGTACCCGGCCATAATCGGAGTCGGCGTGAAAAGTACCCGGCTATAATAGGACTCGGTATGAATACCCAACTGATCAGTGGTTGCACAATAGGTGTTGTACCCGGCTGACTATACCGTGGCTCGGTATATATATATATATATATATATATATATATATATATATATATATATATATATATAATGCATGTTAAACTCATAGAAGTAATATACGGGCCTTTCGAAGTGACGTAAGGTCGGTGACCTCCGAATACATTACGTGATTATGCTCGTCAACAAGAACTTCAATAGAACTTGGATCACAATGAACTAAAGCATCAAATAACATATTGAATCATGAAACATAAGAAGTAGGAAGCATTAGAATGGAGTAATCTCTTTATGAAACGTTCGTTAATAGGTATAGTTGGATTTATGCCAAAGAATAAGGAGAATGAAAACCTTACATACCTTGTTTGCCTTCTAGTCAATCCCATCAACCGCAGCTCATCTCTCGCCTTATCCTACAATAATAATAACGGTTCTTGTTAGGTCAAGGAAGTACTTGGTATCTCATGTATATTGGGGTGGTATACTTGTCCTATAATGACTTGGACAACATTTTCCCTATTTATCTCACATTCTCCATATTCAACAAAACCAACACAACCACAATCATACTAAATTCCCGCCATAACATAACTTATAAAATTACCAAGTAGTCCATATAACAACAACAACATCAAAATATAATCTCCTGCTATTAATTATTTATTTATCATCCCGCTATTTAGCTATGACCTGGAAGAACTTAAATATATCTAGGACAGAAGAATTCTTACCTCATATGCTAAAAACTACGCTTCTTTCACCTTACTTCACTTCAAAGAAATCTCCGATTTGCTATTATCCGAAGGAAACCGAGAACGCAATCTCGTAACTGACGAAGACGTAGCCTCCAAGTCATTCTTGATAATTTTTTTTTTGTACATAGGAGCTTGATATATTTCTTGAGCAAGAACATCACTTTCCCTTCCTTAATATTGAAAGACATTTTTGTATATATCCTTAGTATTTTCAAAAGAAGCTAAACAAAGGACAAAAATCATCCTCGGTGGACAGTAGGGTCCACCCACTTATATACTTCGATCCTTAGCATGTATATTATACCAAAACGTGTCACCACGAGCTCCTATATATAGATTAGTCACTTTCTACTTTAATTGTCATGTCCCACGTGGACAAGACAAACCTTACACTTATCTAATTAATCATAGTTAGTACCATGATTAATTCCATACTCTCCCACTTTATTCCAATCTGCATAATTAATTTGTTAATCTCATTTCACTTAAATAATAATCATGTTTAACACACCTCTTATACTCATTATCATAATCATGTGGTATAACACTAGTCCATGACCTCTTATGCACACCCCAAAATATTATTTTCAACCATCGTTGTCCCACTTTTAAGTCTGAGATCATTTCAGGACTTCATCTTCTTATACAATAAGCTCTTTATTAGCATACTTGAATATGACCAAATCCACGGGGCTCGTGTAAATTTTCTCATGTCGGACAGTTCAATTTCGTAGTCCGAAAATATGGGGTATTATAGCTTGGAACGTGTTTTATTCAAAAAATTCGAACCTTGATGAAACTTATTTCCTTCGATTTGTTTAACTTCTAATTTGTTTAACTTCTAATCCCTATGATATATCCGTACATTCATTCTAACCACCTATAAACTTGGGGATAACCTCGTGTTCCGCTACTTATGTCGTCTAACTTCCATGCTTCCCAACGTCCGAATACACGGTGTAACTGTTACCCAGCCTAGGCTTTCTGTGGTATTCCCATGTCTGATTGCGGGTCTCTGCTTAAAGGCGAGAGTTCAGAGCTTTTCTTACTGGGACCCTAAAGTCGAGGCTAAGCATTTTTATAGCCTAACCAAGAGCAAGGATCTAAATGTAAAAGTTGCATTGTTGGCAGCCCGGGAGATACTTACGGCACCGGTAAACTTTTTCGACCGAGATTGACCCATATGCGAGAGGAGCCTGCACTTGAGGCGACCAATGAGGACCTCGAGACTTCCACCTAAAAGTTGCATTGTTGGCAGCCCGGGGCGGTACTTCGGCACCAGAAACTTTTTCTGACTGAGATTGACCCACATGCTGAGGAGGAGCCTATACTTGAGGTGACCCATAAGGACCTCGAGACTTCCACCATGGTAGAACTAGCTACCACAGTTATTCCAGAGTATTCATCGGGTCTAACCAGCTCCGCAGCTCTAGAGACTTCTACCGAGCTTGCCACCATCACTGTTCCGGCTGCTCCCAAGGTCACTCCAGCATCCACAGCACTACCAGGAGGTGTCCTTATTCTATTCAATAGGCAAACCTTCCATGACTCCTATGTCAAGGCAAATAGGGCTGATAGGCAGATTGTTAGCTTATTTGGGTAGTTGGAAGGGGTCATAGTGCAAGCAGTTCGGAAGGCGATAGAGCCATTGCAGGAATCCATCACCATCTCCCACCGTCAGATTCATCCTAGAATTCATTGTATTGAGAGGCAGGTGGTTGAATTAGAGAACGTATCGTCTGTGGTTGATATGAGGATTGTCAAGAAAGATATTGCGCAGTTGAAGGACGAGGTCCTTGCGCTACAGGTGAAGGAGGGGGGGAATACTTGTAGATCCTCCTCAACCAACACCACCGATTGATTTGGCTTCATTTGTACCGGTTTGACACCTGATAAGAGAGGACTCTCTGCCCTAGGATAAAGGCAAGAGGCCGGGATTCGAGGATGAGGAAGAGGGGGTGGATCTACTAGAAGAAGAGAGGCGCTGAGTGAAGAGGTCCACCAGGAAGTCCATGATTGACACCCAATTCACAGGGGCATCTTCCAGCAAAGACCCTCCTCTCCCCCCTCTGGAGCAGAAGCTGCCCAGTATTGTGGTACCCTTGGAGGTGACTGCTATTGTTCTTGAGGAGGACCCTCTCGCACGTCGCAGCCGCCGTATCCTCCGATCGGTGCCACCGCCCTGCGATGATCCGGCGACGAGTCCGTCCTGATGAGGTAGTGATACCTCAGGATGGGCAGAGTGCCTAGGGAGCCTCAGGTATTCCTAATCCTCTGTTTTTACCTATTTACATACTTTGGGGATAATGCATGATTTTTAGTTAGGGTGGGCTATCTAATTTTTGTGTATTTTTTAGATATGTGTTTAAGACCCCTCAGCTTTTCTTTGCCAGAGTTCTTTTCCTGAGGGGTTTTACTTTTGTTGAAACTGGCATGTTTATGTTTTTTTAGGTAAGATAGACTAATTATGAAATAGATGGTCGTGGTTGATGAACTTATGGCATGACATGTATGATATGTATCGTTGATTAAAAAATGACCCCTCTCCGAAAATTCTTATATATACTTGGAATGTCTTCGTGAATTGACAAGAATGCTTCTTTTTATGACATCTTGAGTATTGGGGTACCATGTGCGATGAATGTTTCTTGGGTGGTCACTTTGCATAGCAGTCCTTATGCCATTGCGAGTGTGAGTTGTTAGAATTTGTTCATGCACTGCTTTTGTAATCTAGAACTTGGCTGGTTTGTCATGCTTGAAGTCCGAAGATAATTTGGTTGTTGAGATGATCTTAGGCTTTATTTGTTTAAATTTGAAGCTACTTTGCCTTATAAGCCTTACCCGTTCATGTATATAATACCTAGTCTTCCCATTTGAGCCTTTAACCTTTTCCTTGGCTAGCCGTTAACGAACCCAAACCCATGTTTGAAATAGTTCCATATTTTCACCCATCCCTCCTTGACGCTATAAGAGAAAATAAAGAGGCCAAAAAGCCTAAGTTAGGGGTGAAACATGTGTGAAAGAATAGGCTTAAAGCCTAACTTGGCGGTAATGTGAGTTACCTAGTAAAGCATTCGATGTAGTTATTGTAAATTCTTTAGAAGAAAAAAAATTCAAAAAATCGTTACACAAAAAAATAATTAGTATACAGTAGTTTGTTAAACCACATTGAAGTTAAAGAGGTAAAAAGAGGGAGAAAGAAATGCAAATACCGGAAAGAAAAATATAGTGTTCAAGGAGGGTGAGTATTTAATATCCAAATATCTATCCTACCCGTCCTTAAGCCTACATGACAAGTCGAAAAAGTCTTAGTGTGATCACAACCAATCCGTCTGAAGTTGAAGGCATTGAAAATAAGGGCAACCCTATGGAAATTGCATTCGTAGTGTATGAAATTCCTTGTGAGCATGAGTGTTTCTCTTCTTCTTTGTCTTTGTCCCATTTCTTCGTGTACATATGTGTGTTTGGCACATTCTTTGGTCTTTGTGAGGGTCTAAGGTTTGAATGAAATTGTGAAAATAAGTGATTACCTACCTGAAGTAGCGTTTGTATATACATTGATAATTCCAATAACTTTATGTCATGGATTGAAGCTTCATTGTGAATCGTAACAGCTTTTGAGTGATACTTCTTGTTTTGAAATTGTGAAATTGAAAGGGTCAATCGTAAAAAAATTCATGTCGGTAGTTCTTAACCAAAACCATTGTAGACGTTTTTATTCTATTGTTTGTGAGCATTAGTTGAGTCGTATGTATTATGCGACTTACTTGAGTACAAGCAAAGACTTTAAGTTAGGGTTGTTGATGTGCCACATAATTTCAGCACATTTGATGCTTTTTGACGGTGAGTTTTGCTTGTTTTTCAAGTAAGTTTGGATCTTTTCTTTTATTAACTGATTTATGTATCGGATTCCATTCACCCTATGGTTGGGAATTAATGATTGGCTCTATCTATAAAGATTTTGGATTTGTTCATAATGATCAAATTATATACGGTCTTGTTTCCACCTTCCAGTCATTCTCGATACAATTTTTAAATATTGGATTTTCCGTTATTTAAATCGTCTGTCTCCATCACTTGTAGTTATTTATCATTTCTCTTCCTGTAATTTTGACATTCAATTTGGAATACTTGAACGATCGATTCTTGTTTTTTATCTTCACTTTCGCAGCCCAAAGCAATGTATATTTGTATATGGTGGGTGGCTCAAGAGAATTACTTAACTTAGGGAATAGAATAGGGGAATCTAAATATACAACTATGTTATATACGATCTAGAGTGATAGCAAAAAAATTACGATGATATTAAAGAGTAATTCTAAAAAAAAGATCTTTTTCCTAAAATTACCCTTTCCTTCACTTAATATCATACTTCGTCTATGTGTTTTTGTCATGTTGCAGGTATTTAGGTGTTTATGGTGAAGGTCGGAGAAAGTAGAAAAAAGAGCGTAAAAAGATGTTCAAAAAGTAGAAGTGACTGAAGCTGGAATTCACGGAGTGAAAAGATAGACCGTATATTATTTACGGCCCATCAATGTCACCGTAGATCGGTTACAGAAGCTACTACATTGAGAAGAAAATTCACGGCAGAAAAGTATGGACCATATATTATTTATGGTCCATAAAATCTCACCGTAGATTAGCAATGTCACGACCCAATTTGGCTAAGCCGTGCGGGCACTTACCTTTTCCACCTCGGTAAGTGAACCCTCAACCGAACGAAGATAAATACACAAATAAATAAATTAATTAAGAGGAAGAGAATAATCATGTAAGTCTCACGATATAATATATAAGCAAGTGCGGAAATAAGAAATACCTCAGGGTCTGGTCTAAGCCATAAAAGAGCACCTAAATGAAAATATACAAGTATGAAATATCATAATACATCAAATCTGTCTATGTCTCAGAATGGAAAAGTAAGACATAATAAGAGAAGTCTTCAAGGCAGCGAACATCTCTTGCTTACCCTGGAAACTCAAAGCTGTACTGGTGGTGACTATCAGCCACGGGAGATGGAAGCATATCAAACCTGGAACTCTGCATTCATAAAGAATGCAGCAAGTGCAGGTCAGTACAAAACCACAGTACTGGTAGGTATCGTCGGCTGACTAAGTGTAGCTAACATAATTCAGAAAATAAAGCAGGATAGGCAGATAAATCAACAAGTATAATTCAAACACAATCAGAAACAAGTATCCATCATCACCTAGGTTGAAGCGGCTCATCTTCTGTATATCATTTTTGGCAGCCTTGTCGGCTTGTATATATATATATGGGCTTAGTTGATGATGATCATAAAGACGAGCTATTATTTTTGCGGATTATGCCCTTTTTAGATTATGATATTCATAAGTTATCATTCATGGTCCACCTAGAATGATAATGAGAAGTATGCTAAGAGGTCTCGGTAGGTTAGCTCCGGTGCCGTCATGGCCCTCCGGTTAGGTCGTGACAAAAATGGTATTAGAGAAGTTCGTCCTAGGGTATATCTAAGAGATGTGTCCAATAGAGTCTTATTCACGAGTGTGAAGCGCGCCACACTTATAAACAGGAGGCTGCGGGTCATTTAGGAATGATTGACCTTTCTTCCTCATCATAGATCGTGCGATAGAGCCATGATATAAGAATTTCCTTTTTCCTAACTGTGTTTTGCGTTTTCAGCGATGCATGTGAAGAGAAAAGCAATAGCGGCCCAGAAGGGCAAGATATTGGAAGGTAGGAGGACTGAGCGGGAACCGCCAGCAGGCATAGGGGAGGGTGAGTCCCAGAATGAGGTTCCATCTCGGACCTCTCATACTCCACCCATTTTAGAGGAGCACGAAGGAGCCCCAGCACCCCCAGTTCCTCCACCAGATGCCTCAGGCCAGTAGATAAGAGAAGCCATCTTTTTGCTGACCCAGTTAGTAGCCGCTTAGGCTCAGGCCAGGGTGCGGCCCATGGTGATAGGGGCCAGAGCAAGAAGGCTAGGTTTTCAAGGTTTGACAGTGAGTTTAGGGGTAGCCGAAGCCAGCAGTTCTCTAAACGCTCCGCTCATTCAGCAGCTAGTGCGCCTCCACAGTTTTCTGGACCCAGGTTTGATAGACCCACTTATTTTGGGCTAGCTCAGAGTTCCATAGTTTCCAGTTCTCAGATTAAGAGTAGTTCCAGTCAGATGAGACCATTTATACCACGATGTACTCAGTGTGGTAAGTTACATTGGGGATCATGCCAATTGGGTTTAGATGTTTGTTATGCCTACGGTCGGCCAGGACATATTAAGCGTGACTGTCAATCGATAGGTAGTTGAGGTAGGGTCGACCCACGATCGCCACAGTTTTTTCGTCATTTGTACGCCCTCCATGGAAAATCTCACGGACACCAACAGGACATGGTAAGGGTAGAGAAGGAGCGTCCAGTTCGAGTGGTACTCAGCATCGTATCTATGCACTAGCTGAGCGACAGGATCTTGAATTTTTCCCTGATATTGTCACAGGTATATTATCAGTATTCTCTTATGATGTATATGCATTGATTGATCCAAGTTCTGTGTGTCATATGCTACTCCTTATGTCGTTGGTTGGTTTAGGGTGACACCAGAGTCGATTAAAAACCTTTCAAAGTATCTACACCATTGGTGATCCAGTGATAGCTAGACGAGTGGATAGAAATTGTGTGGTTGTAGTTTGCGACCGCCAGACCATGGCTGATTTGATTGAGCTGAAAATGGTAGATTTTGATTTCATTATGGGTATAGATCGGTTGGCCTCATGTTTTTTGCAAATGTTGATTGCGGAACAAAAATTGTTAGTTTCCAGTTTCCGGTAGATTAATTTCACCATTGATGTGTTACCGGATACTAAGCCCATATCTATTCCTCCTTATAGAATGGCTCCCGCAGAATTGAGAGATGTTGAAGGGATTTTCAGTTGAGAGATAGAAAACGACTACGGTTATACTGTAAGTGGTTAGCAACCTTAGAAGTATTTCATTAATGAAAGATTGATATGATTAGATGGGAGTTGTAATTTTCCCTCGAGGTAAGGCGTGGAAAGGATATGTATGTGTTTAAATATGACCCTTGAGTATAAATCTGCCAATGATTTTGGAGTAGAAAGAGGTAAAGCAGGAATTGTAGAAACAGAAAAGAGTATTACTTATAAGGATGATGATGCTTAATGTCTAAAGGGGATAGGATACGGGACGCAAGATTCGCCAAGGATAGTTATTGTTTGAATGTTAAAGAAAAGATATGATTGGTTAGAAAAGGTAAAAGAACGGTATATGTCACTTAATGAGCAAGATATTGATGAGGGCCTTCTTATCGTATAGAGTATATTAGCAAGGACGATATACAAAGATATAAGGATATATGAGGTATAAGTTGATTCATGGGAACGTATAAGACAAAGGTAGAACCAAAGTACAAAATATTTCCCTCCAGAAGTTTTCTATTGAGCTAGTAATATAAGGCTAAATAACCAATGAAGAAAGCAAAAGACATTCTGGAAAAATCAATTGTATGATGGAAAAAGAATAGGTTTGAGATGGCCAATTTGATATGAGATATTCCTTTCATGGACGAGAAACGAGGCCTGTCAAAGAATGGATGTTGATGTAACAAGGAAAAGGAGGAATACTAACAACCAGAGCAGGTTTTTGAGAATAGAATTTGGTGCTAGATACCATTACAGTAATGGAAGAGGGGAGCAGGCAATGTAGGGAAGATGATTTCTGGAAGGATAATAACAAGGAATTGGAAACTACCTCAAGTGGATATTGCCCTAACAGGCTAATAAAGTTTAAGGATGAGTTGATGATAAATATGACCAGTCAGTCATATGAATGACTATATAAAGATTGGGAGATTGCACTTCAAGGAAGGAATTATTTAGAGTTTCAAAATAAGGGTGTAATAGGAAATTCAGTAATGAAACGAAGAAGGATTGAGTAAGATGGCACTTGAGGTAAATAATGGAATAAGATGAGAAGATAAGTGAAATAATTACTATGAGCTAAGAGTGTGGATATAAAGTTTTGGCATCGCAATACGGTTGGGAAAGTATTGTACAGGGAAAGGCTCAAAAGTGAAACATTCGAGTTAGAATCTAGTAATGTCTTTGTTGAGGGAATAATGCAGAGTTAACAATCGAAGAAGGCTGAAATGAGAATGAACTAGTCGATACTTGATGATAACAGCCTATGATGAAAAAGAATAAAAGTGCGTGATTATATGGAAGCGAAAGCTTATGATGATATGAGAATTCCAAGCATAGAATATTCAGAATGTGAGAGAATTAAAGTAGCGTTGTAAGCAAATGGAATGAACCTAAATGAGGAGTTAAAGGCTAGTAGCGGCAGTATAGAGGATAATAAAGAGTAAGTTCGTGTAAGACAGCCTTATGGCATTAAGACGAATAAGGATGGATATAGAACCGAAAGGGATATGTTTATTCAGGGGAATAGCAAAAGGATATAGAAGTACATACCATAGAGATGATATAAGTACATGAGAGGCTTGCTAAGATCACTATAGAGTTTCAACTGGTGAAGTGTAGCATAGGGCGAGGATAGCAATAGCAAGATATGTTATACATTTGAAAACTTAAGTAAAGATATAATATTCTAGATATGACAATATCTCTTAAACCAAAGCTTGAAAGGGTATTCAAGAAAGAGTATCTCGATAAGGTGGATTCCTAAGATATCAAAAACCGATTCTATATTAAAAGATAGATGATCTATTTAGAGGCAGCAAAGATGTATCACGACCTTGGTGGATCGACAAAAAGGACATATTGCCGAGCTCATAGTCCGCTAATAAATAAGTAGAAGCCTGAAAAACCGAGGGAACATATAGATATGTCGTTGAGAAATGAAGGAATGATCGGTATAGATCTTATAACTAAAAAGAATTACGGAGCTATATGTGGAATTATTCGGTTACCTAGTATTCTTGGTTATCCACTTAAGATGTCCAGTTCTGTACTAGCGCCCGAGGATCAGTACATTCAGAGAAACATGGAAACGTAGATTTCCTTAGTATTGTCTTCCACCATGAGATAAGTGGATAGGTCAAGCGCTCTTCAGACTCTCGAGGATATGCTACGGGCAGGTATGCTAGGCCTTTAAGGAAGTTGGGATGACCAGTTAGTGTGTTCTAGTCACCATTCCAATATTCAGACGACCTGTATGAAATTCTATAAGAACGGAAGAGTATCAAACGGTTGGAGATTTGAAACTCCATTCTAAAGGGAATTACGAAATCTAATAAGGAAGACAAGTTCGCTTCTGATACTTTAGACTTCATGAGATTTTATGCAAGATGATCCAAATTCAGTTTGGGAATCTGTACATCTAGTCTTTCATATGTCCATACCTTGTAAATGTGTTGGAGGTTCTTCTGTAGTCGCGTTAGTTCGTGATTTTTTGTATTTCGGGACAATTATTGCTTGAGAAATTTCTACGGTCTTATCAGATCACCAAGTTCCAGATTCAGAAATTGAGAACCAGAGATGTAGCCTCAGTAAGAGTATCATGAAGGAATGAAGAGAAGGTTCCGACAGAGGCACTATTGTTTGCAGGTATGTATGCTTTTTTTTATGATTTCTTGGTCATGTGTGGCCATTATTGTTGTTGTTGTTTAGACCTGTGAGCATTATATATTTGGGTTGTTGTGACAGGAGTGTAGTGGCATATTTATAGGGGAAACTCTGGTAAAATTTTTATAGAATCCTTAAGAGTCTAACATTCGAGGATGAATGTTCTTAAGGGGGGAAGAATCTTTGCACCTTGGAAATTTTGTGTCGTCTGCATTATGGGTGAACTAACGCTAGCCTAAGGTGGACATGAAGCTGCTATAAGGTTAATAAGGGTATTTGATAATTTCAAGTGTGCACCTTAAGGTTTCGGAATTAAATGAATCGGAGGAAGGAATTGGAGTTTGAGTTATGTTTTAGGAAGATTTCAAGTCGTTTGAGCTATACATTGCTTAGCATTGCCTTGATGGGGAGCTATAAGGCCCCCTGGATGGTTAATGAAGTTTTATACAGGTACCAACAAGGTTCCATAAGGATTGGAGGTCAAACGAATTGAAAAGAAAGCGTTTTGCGAAAATCGGAGCTCGCGGTCCGCCATGTCGCAAACCGAGTTTGCTGTGCAGCAAACTGGTTGCAAACTCACCTTTTTGGCAGCCCTGACTATCCAACCTCATCCCTAAGGAGAGGAGAGGAGTTGCGGCTGCAAATCCAATATGCTGAGCCGCATCTCCATCGCAAATTGGTGAGGAGGAGCGATTTTGTCACCTTTTTAAACCCCAAAAGATCCCATTTTCATACCAACCTCCCACACTTATTTCTCCACACTTCTTGAAGGTTCCATAACATTCCAAACCTTTCCATCTCATCGAGAGAGAAGATCAACATCAAAACCCCAAGAAAATCCATAGAAGGCGATTGTTCTTCTTTCTCTTCACAGTGGTGATGAACTTAATCTTGGGAAAGAGTTGAGAAATGTGAAGTTCTTCCATTATAAGGTATATTATTCTTATTATTTACATGATTGAGTTGATGTAAAGGTTTAGTAACTCTTAGAAAGGAAAAGAATGAAAGTGGAGGAGTCATAAAGGGTTGAAGTGAAGAAGATGACTATGAAATGAACTTAAAAAGGGATTTTAGATAAATTTAAGATTAAATTAAATATAAATTCTTGATTATGATATTGTGGATGTTGTTATTGTTGTTTGGGAGTTGTTTCGTAATATGGTGGAAGTTAATAAAATAGGGGAAGAGCTGCCCAAATTTCACTAGCTCGTTAATTACTCTAGATTGAACTTACGAATGTTTTCAAGACTTAACCTTAGTATGAATCCTCTTGAATGTAGATTTGCGAGCTTAGGAGGAGAAGGTTAAGTAATTAAGGAGACGTAAAGATATGTTAAGGCTGTCCCTTTCTTTATGATATGAACGAATGAACGAACTTCCATATCACTCTATTCTTAGAAGCATTAGGAGTACTCTAATCTTTGATGTTCCTGTACCCTTTTTATGATTATTCCTTCTGTTCATGGGTCTTGAGATTACGTATATTGATTGATATTAGCTCAAAGATGTTTGTCGGAGATAGCACGACTTTATGTCACTCCGAGAGTTCTATTTACTCATCTGACTTATCTATTGCATTCATTTATACATACGCACCAGAAGGCATTATATATGCGTATATTATATGTATGTGGGGTATGGGGAAAGGGATAGGCGTTATATACGCATTACCACCGATCAGTCGGGTACACCGGTGATTATGATGATGATGCCCACACGGGGGCCGATATGATATGATATATGGATCGGGCTGCACGTTTCACAGTAATATACTTATATGGATCGGGCTGCACGTTCCGCAGCAATATACTTATATAGATCGGGCTGCACGTTCCGCAAAGAATGTATATACGATGATGATAACACCATGCCTACACGACCGGGTAGTTTACTATGTATGTATGTACGCATGAGATAGTTTATTTTTCTAAAGCTAAGCATGCATGACTTCCGCCTTAAGAGGCATCCAGATTTACGGGTTACTCCTCTTATATCTTGTTACTTTCCATATCATTACAATATTGCTATTCATGCCTTACATACTTTTCAACACGTTATTCGTACTGATGTCTTTTTGTTTGTGGACGTTGCGTTCATGCCCGCAGGTAGGCAGGGAGACGGATCAGATCCTTAGGTGTGTCTTCAGCTATCTCTCAGGAGCGCTCCATTAGCCTTCGAGTCAGCTTAGTGGGTACTATTCTTTTGTGTACATATGGGCATGGTGGGGTCCTGTCCCGTCCTTATGATGTTATGCACTCCTTGTAGAGGCTCGTAGACAGATGTGTAAAGTTAGACATCCTATAACCTTATCGGTTCATCTTTTGTAAATCATTTTTAGCGACCTTTATCGGCTTGTATATATATATGGACTTTTTTGATGATAATCATATAGACGAGCTAGTATTTTTGCGGATTATGCCCCTTTTAGATTATGATATTCATAAGTTATCTTTCATGGTCCACCTAGAATGATAATGAGAAGTATGTAAAGAGGTGCTCGGTAGGTTAGCTCCGAGTACCCGTCATGGCCCTCCAGTTGTGTCGTGATAGCCTTGCACCACTAGGGCATGGTTTCCACCGCCCGAGTTGGTGTACGCATATAAAAGGTGCCCGTTTCACCGCAACCAGGTTGATCATAACCTGAATGAGTGTCTATGGTTCAGGAGAAGAATTTGTAGCCTGATTGATGATAGGATCATTGGAACTTTGTGGGGGCCACACACCCTACTAGTTCATGACCCTATTATCTCTGGAGAAGGTGTCACTGCTAGTACTCAGAGCTGGCGATATGATTTCACGATCTTTGAGGAATTGTACACCCGCATATTCTCAATTCTGGCTAGTCTAAGGAAGATCAGACTCGTGGAACATTCCCACGCGCCAAAGACCATTGGGGCCCAACAAGAACAAATTTTGCCTGTACCATGTAGGAGCTATGGGGCACAACATAGAAGAATGCTATGCGTTCAAGCTCGAACTGGAGCACAAGATCAGTACAGGAGAGATATAGGTCCTCTTATCGCCACAATACTGAGATGAAAGCGAAATGAGAGAGCTAGTTCGTAAAGACAGCGACTCGCGGAGCCATATTTTTGGGTAGATATTAGGTGTTCCCATTTTTGCACATAAAAAGTTACCCCCCTCCCCCCCTTATATATTGTAAGGAACCGCGCTGACCTGATGTCCCTATGGAGGGATACGGGAGAATCCCTAACCGGGCCTGGTCTGCGGATGTCTTTAGCTAGGATTAGCTTAAAGGATATTTAAGAAAGATATATTTCCTTCTTTTGTAAAACGAACTAAGATAGGGCCTGATTTCCCCTGTTGGGATATGTAGGCAGTCTACGTAAGACTCGGCCCCTACATAATATAAATTATAATCCCCCCTATTTGTTGGATTTCTGCAACAAGGAAGGGTTTGCCAAAGTAAGCCAACCATAAATCCCATTGGACCAAGATCCACCCAACATTAAAAGCCCATAAACATCCAAACCTTTAGAACAAAGGATCAAAAGTATTCAAGCTTTAATATATGATTTTATGTGCTATGTGCGCTTTAAATATCAATATATGATATTTTACTTTTATATTTCGTGATGAGTAACTAACTCTGTCTACCGTTGACTTATTTTTGTCTTATAGAATGAGGTCAATTAGTGCTTAATCTTGAAAGTGGGTATACTTCACAAGATCCAGAGCCGCATTAGCATCCCTCACGGATAAAGGCAAAGAAAAGATGATTGGTAACCCCGATAACAAAAATGAGCTCGCTCTCCATAACGGAGAGGTCCAAGACCCGCAAGAAGCATAATCTCAAGAAGAGGTGATAGCAATATTACTGACGGTCGTTACGGCCCTCCAAGAAAAGGTGGCTAGGAATGAGGCAGCCATTGCCAGCAAGGATGCCTCGACTAAAGAAAGAAGGCCTCCTCCTCCTTTCCCATCATTAAGCTCCCAATACTTGATCCCTTTCCCATATATCCACCAGGAACCATTCCACCTCCACTAAATTTCACCAACCCCAGCCACGTTGGTCCCTCTCACCATACCCCACCACTAATAATATACACCCAAATCCCAGGGACTACCTACCACTCCCGCTCTTACCGGTTTCGAACGGTAGTCGCTAACTGCCAACCAAGTACATGCTACAGCTCCACCAACTGGGCAGACCACCACTGCCCCGCTCAATCATACCACCCACCAAGTATCATTCTTCACTCCAAATGTCCCAAATGAATCCTCCCTAGCGCATAAGGAGCTAGACCATTACGAGAAAATGGAGAGGGCCTAGAGGGCCGAGCAGGATAAGCGCAAAAAGGATATAGAGAGAAAGATAGAGAAATTACTGGAGAAATCCAACAGGTCTGCAAGGAAGGCCACGGGTCTAAGGTATGATGACCTGTGCATACATCCAGATTTGAACCTACCAGAGGGGTTCAAAATCTAAAAATTTGAAATGTTCAATAGCACAAGAAATCCTAAGGCATACCTCCGCTATTACTGTGGCCAACTGGTCGGAGTGAAGAAAAAACGAACTCTTAATCATACGACCGTTCGCCGTAGTTCAACTGCAGAGAAGCATCGAGTGGTTTGAAACTCAAGATATGCGCCAATGGCACACCTGGAGGACATGACGGAACCCTTCATGGAGAGGTTCCGTTTTAATGTCGAAACAACGGCACTGTACCGTCTATTACCTCGAAAAGGTCAAGCAAATCAATAGAAAACTAAAGGAGTTTGCCGCCAGAGAAGGGCCGAGCGTAGCCCGTGTGTAGCCGTCCAATGGTGAACGAGAGTTAGTCTCTCGTGTTCATTAGATCCCGTGAGATTTATTTATGAATGTGCTATCCATAGCTGGAATGTCGTTTGTCGAATTGGTCAAAACGAGAGTCATAAGATGGTCTCAAATCTAGGAAAATAGTTAGTATCTTTAACAAGTATCCGGACAAGCTACCGTAGGAATCTTTCCACAAGAAGAAAGAGACGTGGCAAGCATATCCCACATTCCAAACCCAAACCCAAAAGAACCACAATCCTCCCACATAACTACGCCTATCATAAACTATTCCTATCCGCCTATAATCCAACACCTATGTATTATGCATAACCAAGCTTCACCACCACTATACTAGCTTACACAGCTCCGCCTAGTGTTCGTGTGTCCGCTTCCACTTACCCATCACTACCTCAACAAAAATACCGCCCAGTACCAAACAACCCATCACAAGCATATCAGCCACCTCAAAAGTACCAAAATCAACCACCACCACCAAAGATACAATGCCTCACGACCTACTTTCGAGAAGAGGTCAATAAGAGAATTCACAACGCTCCTCGAGCCTAGGGCTCGGCTCTTTGAAAGGCTATTGGCCGCAGGCTTGATTAAGAAGGTTCCCCCAAAGCCAAAGACAACCAAAGGAATGTGTTTACAGTGGTCGATCGTACGTGCCTACAATTCAGACGAACAGTAATAAACATGTAATCGTATAAATCTCAAACACAAAATCCATGATATAATCGACAAGAGAGAAATCATTTTGGAAACCACAGCTCCCAATGTGAACATGAATCTGTTACCTAATCATGGAAAAAATAATTCCACATGATTGAGAGGAATGAGGACCGAGAGCTTTCACAGAGCATCGATCCCTGTGAGCACCGAATCCCCGAAAACAAACAGCCTCTCTCACACTCCGAAAGCGCCCTAATTTTAAAGTTCTGATCCCAGCACCGAAAGCTCAAGAAATTATACCAAGTTTCAAGAGCTTGATCCCAGCAGCCATGGTGACATAGACTAGACAGCAAACTGCACCCACACCCAAAGAGTCGGTCACTGTACAAACGGCCATGCGGCTCGCGTATGACCCGCTCGGGGATATACACTTCCGAAGAGTTAGCTCTAATGACAAGGAAAGAAAGCACCCAAAAGAGGGCAACAACTGAAGAGGAATCTGAAGATTTCTACCGGCGTATGTAGCCAAATGACTACTCCATCGTTGAGCATTTAAAGAAAACACCGGCACAAATATCAGTGTTGTCATTACTAGCCAACTCCCCATCGCACAGGCAGACCCTCATGAGAGTACTGGATGATGCATATGTACCAAATGGTGCAAGCAGCGAAGAGTTGGCTGGGCTAGTAGTCCACGTCATCGATACAAAATCTACTTCTCCAGAGAGGAGTTGCCAACAGAGGGGACCTCTCACAACAGAGCTCTCAACATCACCATAGAATGTCATGGCAAGGCAGTGGGGATAGTACTTGTGGCCCCATTACTTTATTAATACAGCTCAGCTACGACATGAGCAAGATTCGCCAGAGCGGGATGAATGTCAGAGGATTTGATGGGTCTCAGCGATTCCCCAAGTAAGTTGACCCGCGCATCCAAGTCGTGCCCGCTTCTTTCACAAAAAGAATTGCTGTGTCACGGAAATCACTACCAACTATAACATGCTCGAGAAGACCCCGGATGCACTACCGGCACGGTCCCATCAACTCGCACCCGGGAATAAAATTCAAAGGACGGGCAAGGTTGTTTCCCGGAAGATACCTGAAATTCCTTTCAACAAACGATC
>NW_026727821.1:0-28919 GCF_029784015.1 Lycium ferocissimum | reverse complement strand
AAATGATTTTCATTGTTCGTTTGATCTCCAATCCTTATGGAACCTTCTTAACACTTGTTTAACACCTCATTAACAACCTAAGGGACGTTATAACTCTTCTCCAAGACATCATTAAGTCACCATTAACTTGTTACTCGTAAATCTCTTCCGATACACAATGTATACGTTGCCTTTCTTGGCCAACTTTCTTCTCTTACCTCGAATGTCTTTGAAATCTCAATTAGGATCATCAAATGCTATTTCTTGCTTATTGAAACATCGCATACTTCGTGCCCTTCGTTAGTCTATTCACTGTGCATCAACGGAAGATTTTCCGAGGTGTAACACAAACTACAAGATACGATTGATAATCATAAGCTTATCCTAGAACCAATACCTCTAAATGTGGAGACAAATCTGCTCCCAAAGCAAGGAGGGAATCAAATTCACATGATAGAAAGCACCGTAATTTCCCTCGTTCTCTTTACAGGAGCGAAAAGAAGTGTTAAGCCCTTTGACAAAGAATTCTGAGACATCTGTTGTAGCCAGCAGAGAGCCTTTCGTGCTCAAATATCCCTCAACAGTCGCTTGAATTCATAACGAGCCATTCATACCCAAAATATCAGGATCAGTTGAGAATGCACCCGTTGTGATCAAACGCCGCACCAGATGATGATCAATAAAGAAAAAGAGATAGCTATTGTGGTTCAGGGTATGACCAGGTCAGGAAGGTGTTATGCCCCAGAAGAACCTGTGCTCAAAGCGCAACATCACAAAAACCCTAAAAAAAGACCAATCATCGAGGGCGAAGCTGAAAACTTCTGGAGGCAAATGCCAGTCAAAGATTATTCGATTATTGAGCACCTGCATAAGACTCCTTCCAGGATATCATTAATGTCCCTGCTACTGCTTCATCTCAACATCACATAGCTTTAATGAAAGCCTTGGATGAAGTCCAAGTACCCGCCGACACTACAAATGAAACATTGGCCGAAATTGTGAGGTATGTTGTGCGAGCACATAGGATATCATTTTCTGATGATGAATTACTAAAGGAAGGGAAGTCCCATAATAAAGCCCTGCACATAACAGTCAAGTGCCATGACAAGATTATTTCCCAAGTGCCGATTAAAGAGGAGTCGCAGGTTGAATATATGCCTTGTGACGACTACGAAAACAATTTCGCATGATATTGACAAGATCCGTCGAGTCGAACCAACGTAAAAGCTTATGATGGTGCAACCAGCGACCCGATCGGGGAGAAATAGATCTACACAAACAAACGGGCCCCACGGAGTTCGCAGTGGAGTTCGTCATCATGGATATCAAAACAAGCTACAACCTATTGTTGGGCCGACCATTTTTGCACGCCGCCGTAGTTGTAGCATCTTCGTTACATCAGTCTCTCAAATTCGTATGGGATGATCAAGAAGTTGTGATTCACGGTAAAGGAAGTGTCCACAACTATCTGGACAACTCTGTACTAGTCATAAAGAAGTCGCCAGTGGCACTGATTTTCACACCGTTGAACTAGCCATGATAGATTTTAGGGGAGATGATGAAGATACCCCTATGCCACTGGTCTACAAAATGGTTGCTACAACTATGTTAAGGAGTGGGTTTGAGCCTGGCAAAGGTCTGG
Organism: Lycium ferocissimum; assembly: GCF_029784015.1. Lineage (NCBI taxonomy): Eukaryota > Viridiplantae > Streptophyta > Magnoliopsida > Solanales > Solanaceae > Lycium > Lycium ferocissimum. The sequence goes on along the minus strand of NW_026727821.1, from coordinate 27,298 downwards.
GAAAGAACTTACAAGGAATCAAAGAACCAGTGAGTATAAAAAATGGGAAATATTAATTTGGGGTTGCATACGAGCCATGCGAGGCAGAAGAAGAAGAAGAAGAAGAAGAAGCAGAATATGGACCAACAGGCCCCATTGAAATAAGAAAGTCGTTCCCTCATCTATAGCAGGTTCTTGCGCACGCCCATTGTCGTCACGATAGCGACAGTCAGAAGAGGGTTTAAAAATGTTATTTTGGAAAGAGGAATGCGCAGCCATCATTGAAGAATGCTTTGAAGCATTAGAGATTCACCATGCCGAACAAGGAGAGACAACAAGCGGATGGACTTCTACCCCGTTGTTTACTCTGCGGTAGAAAGAATGCTCATTTTCAGAAAAACGGCAAAAGTCAACTTTGAGGCCCGACTTATCGCCTTTCATGTTTTTATTTAGGTGTTGTTTAATAACGGAAATGGCTTGATGTTCCATTCCAAGTCATGACCACAGTTTGTATCACACTTTTAAATTTCAATGAAAACGCCTGAAAGTTTATAATAAAGACAAAATCGTTTTACTATACCTATATATATATATGTATATATAAATCGTTTTACTATACACACACACATATATATATATATATAAATTCGCAGTTAAAATTGCTTTTACATGATTAATGACCATGTTATTTTGTTTTACAGTAATAATACAGAGGCCACAAATAATGTCATGACATGTTACGAAACAAGTAAAAGCGACGACGAACAAAATGACGATCAAGAAGAAAAGATAACCAAACCAGAAGGGTTGATGGATGTCGAAGAAGAATATGAGAACAGACCAACGCCAAAGCTAGAGGAAATAGAGGCAGTTAATGTAGGAAATGAGGAGTTGGTTCGGGAAACTAGAATAAGTGTGCATTTGATAGAAAATGAGAAAGAAGTGTACCGGAGTTTGCTGAAAGAGTATGAAGATGTCTTCGCTTGGTCATACGTCGATATGCCGGGTTAGAGTACGAACATTGTTGCCCATAGGTTGCTAATCCTTGAAGGGTTTGCCCGGGTAAAACAAAAAATCAGGCAGCCTAAGCCTGATGTCAGCATCCGAATTAAAGAAGAAGTGGAAAAACAGATTCAGTCAGGAGTTGTTGAGGTGACACCATACCCGACATGGTTGGCAAACATAGTCCTGGTACCAAAGAAAGATGGGAAAATAAGGATCTGTGTGGACTGCCGTGATCTCAACCATGCTAGCCCAAAGGATAATTTTCCACTCCCGAACATTCACATACTCATTGATAACTACGCCAAGCATGAAGTGCAATATTTTATGGGTTGTTACGTGGGCTATCATCAGATATTGATGGATGAAGAAGATGCTCAAAAGACGGCATTCATCACACTATGGGGAGTGTATCATTACTGGGTAATGCCTTTCGGACTCAAGAATGTCGGCGCCACTTACATGAGGTGATGACCGCCATCTTTCATGATATGATGCATAGAGAGATCGAGGTATATGTGGACGATGTCATCATCAAATCCCGAGTGGGTGAGGACCACCTCGAACATTTAAGAAGATTATTTGACAGACTCCGCAAGTACGATTTGAAGTTGAATCCTGCAAAATGCACATTTGATGTGCCTGCCGAAAAATTACTAGGATTCATAGTCAGTCGTCATGGTATCGAATTGGATCCCACCAAGATTAAAGAAATCCAAGAACTACCACCGCCAAGAACAATGAAGGAGGTCATGAGTTTCTTAGGAGGGTTGAATTACATTGGACGCTTATTCTGTTACACCTCGCATTTTGCACTTTCGGATATTTCGAGACAATGACGGAAAGCTTAGGGCAAGGTCACTTTTTGGTTTCGTTGTAAGGCGTAAGTCGTTGGAAAATATTATTAGTGGAAATAATGAGAAAACCGAGGGCAAAAAAATTTGCAAAATGGCATTATGGTAATTTGTGAAAAGGTGAGGGGCAAAATGGTCATTTTACAATGCCCTAGAAAAGTCTTGCAAAAGGCCATGTGGCCACAATAAAAGAAAAAGAATTTAAGTCATCTTTTGGAGAAATGAAGAAAAGTCTAGAAAAAAAAAAAGAAGAAGAAAAAGAAAGGAAAACTCTGGAGAGGGGCATGATCCCCTCACATGACTCTTGAATTATATATATATGTGTGTGTGGATATAACTTGGAAGAGGGGGAGAGAAAGAAAGAAGACAAGAAAGAAAAGAAAGAAAAATTGAAAAGGGAGTCACGGCCAAAGGGGGTACAGGACTGCCCTTGGAAATTCAACATGGAAAAATTCTTTCTTCGCGTTTTCATACTAATTGTGAGGTCCTCTTCGACGTGGAATGATTGTTGGAAGGAGAAAACCATCCGTTTGGTAAAGGGCAATGCTAGCCGTGAGTAGAAGTGGCAAAAGGGTATGCTCCAATCTTATTTTATATGTGTCTCGCATGTTTTATGGATGTTTTGGACGAGTTATGATGCATGGGAATGGATGAAAATCATGAGATGTTGCATGTGGTATGTATGGCCGTGGGCAGATTGTTGGTGTAGAAGGAATGAATTGAATTTAGTTAGTGTTCTTGGCTATTGTTGTTGCAAATTCTATGTTAAGAATGATGATTTAATGGCTCATGTTGAAATGGTAGTGTTAAGCCGTGTATGGACTGCTTTGGGGCAGCTAGGCTGAGCCAAGATTACCTAGTGCCTTGGTTGTTGTCGTTACGAAATTTATAAGGTAAAAAACGAAGTTTAATGATCTCGTGTCGAAGTTGTAATGGTCGCGGGCTGTTTTGGAAGTCAATATGATTCCAATATGTTTTCTTATATGTATGAAGGTAATATTGTAAATGTATGAAATTGTTGGGATAGTGTATGAATTTGAAGGAAAAAGAATGCATTGTGTTGCTCTTGCTAAGTTTGGAAAGGTTTCGGGTGAAGTAGTATATTGTTGGAGTTGTTTTGAATATTTTGTGGATTGCTTGGAATGTTTTAAATCATGTGTAAATGGTTGCGGATTAGTAATGAATATATGAGCATTGGAATTAGATCGAATGTAAGTAGTATGTCATGGAATTGTAAGAAAAAGATTGAGAATGTTAGAATGAATTTTGGGTTGAATATTGCCATTATGATTGAAAGTTTGGCCGGGTTGAATTCTTGATTGCTATTGATGTTGATTTGGGCCGAGCCATATTCTCGGGATGGTGCGTTTACGGGAGGTTTGCCAAATTCCGACGACGAGAACAAACTCAAGATGGGAATTCTAAAGCTTCATGAATAGTAATCGGCAAGCATGACCAAATCGCAGTTTTTGGCGAACTTTGGACAAGGATTTGGAATAGCGTAAGCGGCGAAAAAGGTACGTAAGGCTTACCCTTCCTTCTTGGCATGTCATAGATGTGATAGGCTTGAATGTGTGCCTCGGGGGCTACTCTAACTCTAGAAATCTGAGTTTGAATTTAGTTACTATTTATTCAGTAAAATTGAACTAAATGAGTGCGCTTTTGTAAATAAATGTTTAAATGTTTGTAACTCTTAAAAATGGAACCGGAATGTCTTGAAACCTTTGAGGATGAACCAACGAAACATAATGATCGTGTTTTTGTGTTAGTTACCCGATTTGATCCGATGTGGGCCCACAATCCCCGAGACTTAAATGTATGGTGCTATTTGCTTTAATTCCGTGCGATAATTAATGAAAACTGTTGGCTAATGTTCTGTGTTTGCTATAGGAATCCGGTAATGCAGATATGATTATTCTGATATAGACACTCCGATACGAATGATCTGATATGAACACTCTGATATAAGCATTCTGATATAAATTATTACGATATGAGAATCCTCTGTAAGCCTCAATGTCCTTTATGCACGATCTTGGATCGCTTGAAAGTCCGAAGAGGTTCGGTATGTTAAATGCTATAACTCTCCGATGCTAACCCTGAAAAACCCGAGACTTGTTCTGAATCTTCAGATGTTAATAAGCGTATGTATTCATCGAGTCTGATTCCATATGCATATGTTTCTACCGCACTACTCGCTCGCGCGCGACTCAAGGTATCTTTCATCGAGTCCGGGCCGGGGCATGTTATGATCTCGTGTGTACGTTACGATACGATTCGATTCACCGAGTCCCGGCCAGACATGTTCTCGTGCACACTTCTCGCATTGTTCACCGAGTCCCTCGTACTTGCGGGGGCGACACGTTATCTGTATGTGATTATGATGTGATGTTATGGGGACGGTGGCCAGGACGGCACATGATTATTATTCACCGAGACCCGCAGTAGAGGGCCGGGACACGTTATGTATACATGATTCCGATATGCATGATTTCATTTACCGAGTCCCTTAATAAAGGGCCGGGACACGTTATGTACATATGACTCTGACATGCATGATTCTATCCACCGAGTCCCTTAACAAAGGGCCGGGACACGTTATCTACATATATGCCATCAGGTTCTGCTATACATGATTCCAACCACCGAGTCCCTCAGCGGAGGGCCGGGACATGTCATACACCTTTGAGATTTATGATTTTGAGATGCATTATGTATTCTGCCGATATATGCCATCTTCTGAGGCTTCTGTATATTTGGTACTCTGTCCGATATCTGTCAGTATCTGTACGATCTGTGTGTTCTGTATTCCTTCCGGTACATGATCTCATCTGGACATTCTGTATGCTTTGTACTTCGTCTGACGTGTGACATCTCGGGTTCACTCTGCATTCCCGGTACCCCTTCGGACATGCGGTCTGTGATTACAAGTAAGCATTTTGGTGCTCTGTTTGACCCGTTTATTTTCTGTATGCTTTTTGACATAAGAAGCAGGTATGTATAGGTTGTGTCTGAGAGGTAAGCATCTGTTGTTCTGAGTATGTATGTACTTGATAGTCCTGTCTGTTTCAGTTATAGATCAGTTTTTCTGTGTTGCATGCCTTACGTACTCGCACATTTTCGCATCGACCCCTCTGTTCTTCTGGGGGCGCGTTTATGCCGCGCGTGTACCCACAACCGAGTTGATGATGTTCCGGTATGATTGATGAGCTCCACCCTTCTCCCCGAGCACCGCGGAGTCGGAGTATGTACGTTGTAATCTCTCGGATGGCATTAGAGACTTTGCGGCAACGGTGTTGTGGGTATGATGTGTCGGTACCGTCGCTCCATCAGCCGACATGTCGATGTGTGTTATGTAGTGAATTTTGGTGTAATTACAGATTTTGTCAAGTGTGTAAGTCTCATTATGTATTTTATGATTTTTCAGTATTGAGTTTTGAAATAAATTTATGTGTGCGATAGAAGTCTGTGGGTTCGCTCGGCTCCGGGTAAGGGGTCGGGTGCCCATCACGCCCCTCGGAAATTGGGGCGTGACATATTCGCCCTGTCCACAATAATCATAGAACCAATCCTCAAACTCCTCAAGAAAGATGCTCCAACTAAATGGGCGAAAGACTGTCAAAAAGCCTTTGACACAATTAAGAGATACCTGTCAAGTCCACCTGTTTTGGTCCCGCCGAGGCCGGAGAGTCCTTTGCTGCTATATATGTCAGTTTCGTAAAATGCTTTTGGATGCATGTTGGCACAAGGCGACGAAACGGTAAGAAAGAGAGAGCCATCTATTACATCAGTAAGAAGTTCACACCCTGTGAATCCAGATATTCCTTGGTGAAAAAGACGTGTTGCGCTTTGACTTGGGTGTCTTAGAAGTTGAGACATTATATAGCTGTATACACGACTCATTTGATCTCAAGAATGGATCCACTAAGGTACATCTTTCGCCAGCCTATGCCCATAAGGAATTTGGCCAAATGGCAAATGCTGTTAAGTGAGTTCGACATTCAATACGACACGCAGAATTTAGTTGAAGGGCAAGCATTGGCAGATCTACTGGCAGGGAGCCTGGTAGATGACAATCCCGTACCTTTGTGGACTTACTTCTCAGATGAAGAAATAATGACAATTGAAGGTGAAGACAAGTCAGTATGGAAAGTATACTTTGATGGAGCAGTCAACTTTAAAGGATCAGGAATCGAAGCCATCTTAGTTTCAGACTCGAGCCAATATTATCCAGTGGCGGCCAAGTTGAGCTTCAGTTGCACCAATAACGTGGCTGAGTACGAAGCATGTATCTTGGGTCTATCTTTAGCCATCTATATGGATGTGAAAGATCTTTAGGTAATCGGCGACTCAGATTTGCTAATTTATCAGGTTCGAGGAGAGTGGCCCACCAAAAATGAAAAGATCATACCGTATGTTAGACTTGTGCAAAGATTGGGAGATCGGTTCTAAGAAGTCAAGTTCAAACACATACCAAGAATCCAGAATGATTTTGCTGATTCGTTGGCAACAATAGCATCCATGATTCAGCATCCTGATAGTAGATACATTGATCCTGTCAAAATTGAGATCAGAGATCAACCAGCCCACGGTGCTTTCGTAGAGGCAGAGGTTGATGGAAAACCTTGGTACGTTGACATTAAAATATTATTAGAGAAAGGAGAATATCCCGAAGGAATCAACTTAAATCAGAAGAGGACTACCAGGAAGTTAGCGAATGGTTTCTTCCTCAACAAGAATATCCTACACAAAAGAACTCCAGATTTGGGATTGCTTAGATGTGTTGACTCTGTTGAAGCTACAAAATTGATTGAAGAAGTGCATGTTGGAACCTGCGGGCCTCACATGAATGGGCTCGTACTAGCGAATAAAATCTTAATAACAGGTTATTACTGGATTACCATGGAGAATGACTGTAGCAAATTCATCCAGAAATGCCACAACTGTCAGATTCATAGAGACTTGATAAAGGTCCCTCCGACAGAACTGAATGCTATGACGTCACCTTGGCCATTCGCCACTTGGGGCATAGATGTCATAGGGCCAATTGAGCCAGCTGCATCAAACAAACACCGATTCATTTTGGTCGCCATAGACTATTTCACCAAGTGGGTGGAAGCAACCTCTTATTCATCGGTGACAAAGAAAGTGGTCACAGCCTTTGTGCGCAATAACATCATATGTCAATTCGGCATCCCAGGGGCTAACCTGAATAGCCACTTGACGAAAGACAAGTGTGCGCAGTTCCGGACCACTCACCGGAATTCAACCGCATATCGACCACAAATGAATGGCGCTGTAGAAGCCGCCAATAAGAACATCAAGAAAATCCTCCGAAAGGTGATTGATAACTACAAAGACTGGCATGAACAATTTCCTTATACGTTACGGGATCCGCACTATCTCCCGGGACTTCAGCCAGAGCCACTTATACTGTCCGTTGGTGTATGGCAGAACAAAGAATACCAGTCTAGGTAGAAATCCCTTCACTTTGAATAATACAAGAGGTTGAGTTGGACGATGCAGAATGGATCCGTAAGAGGTATGAACAACTTGCTTTGATAGATGAAAAGCGAATGATTGCTATCTGCCATAGTGAATTATAACAACAAAGAATGGATCGAGCTTTCAACAAACATGTGAGAACTAGGGTGTTTCAAATCGGGCAATTGGTGCTCAAACGAATATTCCCTAATCAAGAAGAATACAAAGGAATGTTCGCACCAAATTGGTAAGTCCCTTATATAGTACGAAAGGTACTATCAGGAAGAGCCATAGTACTTGCTGAAATGGATGGTCAAGAGTGGCCAAGAGCAATAAATTCAGATGCCATCAAGAGATACTACGTGTGAAGAAGAAAATAACTGCAAAGATTTAGAGTTTCCACAGTATAAGTTTTTCTTTAAATGCATTCCTTTTGCTTGTAATTTTGCATTTTTCTTAGAAAAATCAAATCTAAAATTATGTACGAACTGCGCAAAGACATGATTCCCTACACTTATAAGGGGATAAGTAGGCGCTTTTCCAAGCTCGGTCTCTTTATCCAAAAAATCCTGAAATTATGTGTTTTGAACTACGTTATGACCTGAATCCCATTTGGGATACGTAGGCGCTCTTTTGAGATCGGTCTCACAAAAAATTCCAATACGACTACCCCAAACTATACCTCGACCTGATTCTCAAAACGGGATACGTAGACGCTCTCCCGAGCTCGGTCATTCCAAACAAGATTCCTAATAAACCCTAGAAAACCTCAGAAATGATGTAGCAAGAGAAAGATAAAGGTAACCCCATAAGGAAACAGGGGCAGAATTTTTGAGAAGGATCTCAAAAATTCCTCAAGCGCGGTGTAATCAAGAAAAGACAAGTACACACTTGCACTGAGGGAAAATTTTTGAAAGGGTCTCAAAAATTCCTTCGACATAGTGAAACTCGAGTTGGTACAAAGACGTACACAAACTGGGGCAAAATTTTCAAAAGGGATTCAAAAATTTCACAAGTCAAGATCAAAAAAGAGGAAAGAGGCGGAAGACCATGTTTGAGTAACCTACGACATGACATTAAAAGAGCGTATGTAAAATATTATTTTCAAAACTTATATAATGTACCAAAGTATGCATATATTTTCCAAAATCACCGCCAAAAACTTTAACCTCTGCTAAAAAAGAAAAAGATTTTAAGGAAAATGAGCATCCTTTCCTGCCAAAATTTGAACGGAAGAAGTCCATGCGCAGGAAGAGTGGTCGACCATATAGAAAACTGACAAATTTTTCTGTGGATGCAGGAACAAACAAGCATGGATGTTTTACACTAACTCGTTTGCTAGAATGTTTAAAAAAGGGTAATGACAACGAGCCAAGTGAAGAAGAAGCATCAAGGAATAGCGGCGCAAACGAGTGTACGAAAGGGTAACGAAGCCCTCCCCAAGTAAAGTTTTCTTTACGCTGATAAGTTTGTTCATTTTGCAGAGCACGAAGATTTTTACAAAAGAAAAACTTTAAAGACTACTGAAAGATATAATCATGGTACCAACAGTTGGGTCTCCACTAAACAGTATTGTATCAAGGTATTGAGACCCCGGCCTAGACATCGCATGGCTTGCCTTAATACATTGGCAGAGTGAACGTCCAAAAATCTAAAAATTTAAAATGACGCGTTGATATCGATATTGAAATGCCGTATTCACAATCGAGTCTAGTCCTTTTGGAAAATGTGAACCCTATCGATGGGCGGCTATTCCTCCCCGGAGTCAAAAAAGGTTAGTGTAAGTCTTGCCACCAAGGTAAGATTCATTCCTCAAAATGACGATATGGATTAAACGACTACGTGCCGAAAGGGCTGAGTTGTCATCCATATATATATATAGCCAAAAATAGGTAGCATAATTTCGAGGTTGATGTCCGCAATCGTTGAAATACGAATGTGATTCTTACATCAAGATTTGCGGTCGCTATTGCAGTCTATTTCAAGTTAACGTAATCATGGTTCAGGAATAGTGGTAGTCATGAGAAAAGGCTCTGCACTTGAATATGCAGTAGTTAACTTGAAAATTCTGACTAAATGTTGTAATTCTGAATACAGAGGTTAGTAGTCATCATGAAAAGAATATGATACTGCACTTTGATGTGCAGTCTATATTTGAGTATTTTTTTACTATAAGTGATGTGGTCCCGAAGTAGTATGATGCAGTCGACACCAGATTCGCGACAGTCACCGCAATATTGGAAAATGATGTGAGTCCAAATTTCCAGGGGTAGCGGATGTCATAAGAAATAAAAATGAACCCGCACTTGAAAACATGGTTTTTATTAGTAGCATCTTGCTTATGAAAATGACAACTGGACTAGGGCATGTAGGTTCGCAAAAAATGCGGTATACCCCTACCCAGATCCCAACAGAAGTTATCATTGAACGATAAAAACATCTGAAAGTAGCGAAAAAAGAGCCGGTCAAAGTATCATGATTATTATACAAGAGTAGATCATTTTTTCAAAAAAAAAAAAAAAAAACACAAAAAACACACACCTGCGGGATGAAAGTGTCATGACCCAACTAGTGGGCCATGACGGGGTCTTGAGGCAGGGAAGAATAAGAAAGCATAAGAACAAAAGATAACTATAACTGGTTGCCTCTTAAGGCGGAATCACGCATGCTCACTTTTACCTTTAAAACATGTCACACATATATTCATAAACTTGCCTGAATCAATAACATCATTAGCCCGTGTCCGGGCCTCCCCGCCTCCGGGGTAATCATCTCACGCCGCCCACTAGTGGTGTCTGCCCATGCCATATAGACACGGTGTAATAAGCCGTCCACCTTAGCGGTGCTGCCCGACCATCTAGGCACAGTGTAATCATCATCATACACTTAACACGAAGCATGCATAAGAGCTCAAGTAAAAGCTGTAACTCTATTGGAGTGACGTATGGTCAGTAACCTCCGATTATCTTATAGAACCATCATAGTCATCACGTCTCACCTTGAAGGAAATAGCATTATGAGGTGAGACTATCAATAATGAATAACAATCAAGGAAATCATACATCAAGATCATTAATCTCATAATAGCGTACTTTCATAAGCTTAGAATCTCTATAACTAAAATCATCATTATAATAACTCATTTCTGATCTTTATCTTATGAGAGCTCTTGATTATCATGGACTCGTAATTTCTGGAATGTAAGAAAGTCATGGAAAGATAGAAACTATTATGTGATGGAAGTCATGCCTTAGAAAGAAGGGCCAGCCTTACATACCTTTACGTCTCTTCAACTTTATCGACTAAACGCTTTCCTTCTAAGCTCACGATTCTACATTCAAGAGAACTTGTACTAAGATTAGACAATCGGAAACATACTTAAGCTTAAGCTTAAGCTAAAGCAACTAAGAGCTAATGAAAATTGGGCGACATTTCCTTTGTTTCGACAACTTCCGCCATAAAATAAGACAACTCCCAGACATCAATGAGAACACCCATAATATCGTACTCAATAGATTCTTCAAGTTAAACATTGTTTACTTCTCAAATCCACCTTCAAAATCATCCATAACCATAATTATAATACAACATCATATTTATTCGTCACATAACACTTACTTAATGTCATTAGCATCATTTATAACAAGGTTATACTCATCTCATACTTAAGAATCATAATTCACATTAACTTACTACTCAAAATACCATTTTCTCCATATTTGAACTCATATTATACTTTACTCTCTAACCCAACTCCTTTGACCCCTCAATACTCTTAATAACATGATATGAACATGAAACTCACCTTTGATGATGTAGGAATGGACTTTGGATGAAAATACTTCACTTGGAGAAAAACCCCACTTCAACACCAAAGAGATTCTTGGTTTCCACAAACCCTAAAGAGTATCCTTGCACTTGATTCTACTAATTTTTGGTATTTAATCTTTGATTTACGTTGAATTTATGCTAGAGAAGTGTATGGAATATTCTAGGGTCTTCAAGACTTGTAGAGAGAGTGGAAACTGAAAAAAAAAGGGCAGGGGTCATTTATTTATAACTGGAACTGGAAAGTTCTAGTGAAACAGTTTGACGAGCAGGTCGATAACCCGACGTGTCGACAGTCTGTCGACTTGCTTTGTCGACTTACACCTGCAGATCTCTGATTGCAGAATCATCTTGACGGTGCACAGCGATGGTCCGTCGACAGTGACTGGTGTTCTGCAGAATTTTGTAATTCAGTTCAGATTTCGTCGATTCGATCCGTTCAACTTCTAACTCCATAATTTACCCAGAATATCGACTGATACATTTGTACACGGAGTACAACACTTTATGTCCCCAAACTCGGGTACGGGTCTCCATTCTCAAGACATACTCAACTAGAAAATCATTAGTTCTACTATAACGAAGACGAGGGGCGTAACATTCCCCACCCCCCAACCTCCCTTTAAGAACATTCGTCATTGAATGTTAAGTTCTCGGGGATTTTATAGAAATTTTGCGAGAGTTTCCCCTATAATATGGCACCACCATCCTATCACAGCAACGCACAATAACATCGCCTCACAAGGCTATAACAACAATGGCAAGAAAACATGGCAACACATGACTAAAAGTATCAAAAGAAAGCATTACGTACCTTAGGACAATGATGTCTCATCTTGAATCTCCTCCGAGGGTGGAAACAAATGCGGATATCTGGACTTCATATCTTCTTCTGCTTCCAGGTCATTTCCTCTCTGTTATTGCTTCTCCATAAGACCTTAACTGAGGCTACCTCCTTGTTTCTGAGTTTCCGAACTTGTCTATCTAATATAGCAATAGGTACCTCTTCATAGGCTAACTTCTCAGTAATTTGGACATCACCTACTGGCACGATTTTGGAAGGATCTCCTACACACTTGCGGAGCATCGACACATGAAAAACTGGATGGAGTGACTCCAGTTCTGGAGGTAGATCTAGCTCATAAGCTACTTGGCCCACCTTGCGTACAATCTTATAAGGTCTGATATATCGTGGACTAAGCTTGTCCCTCTTGCCGAATCTCATTACTCCTTTTATCGGTGACACTTTTAAGAACACCCAATCATTAATTTGGAATTCCAAGTTCCGTCGGTGATTGTCCGCATAAGACTTTTGGCAACTTTGGGCTGTCAACAATCGGTCTATGATAAGCTTGACCTTTTCCATTGCTTGCTGAATCAATTCTGGACCTATCAGTTGGGTCTCTCCGACTTCAAACCATCCAATTGGCGATCTATATTTCCTTTCATACAGAGCTTCATACGGAGCCATCTGGATGCTAGAATGATAACTGTTGTTTTAGGCAAATTCAATAAGTGGCAAATGATCATCCCAATTGCCTCCGAAATCTAGTACACAAGCTTGTAACTTATCTTCTAAGGTCTGAATAGTGCATTCAGCTTGTCCATCGGTTTGTGGATGAAATGTTGTGCTGAGTCTCACTTGAGTTCCCAAGCCTTCTTGAAAAGACTTCCAGAATTTACCTATAAATTGTGCCCCTCTATCTGTGATAATATACATTGGGACACCATGAAGTCGCACTATTTCTATAAGATACAGCCTTGCATAATCTTCTGCTGAATATGTGGTTTTTGACACGACCCGACTAGGGGGCCATGACGGGTACCCGGAGCTGACTACCGAGCACCTCTCATTAGGCTAATCTCAATACCCAACCTGAACATATATAGTCTCCAAAGCAACCCATATCTATATATACACAAGCCCTCACAGCTACAAAAATGATATACAAAAGTACAATGTGATCATCATGGAACATTAACTACCCATACGTACGTATCTACGAGCCTCTACTAGAGTACTAGACATACGAACGGGACAGGACCCCGTCGTGCCCAAGTATATACACAAAAGAATATGATCATAAGTAGCACCTTCGGAATAGTGGAGTGCCCTTGTGAATCCACTGATAAGCTCCTACGGATCTGCATCGTCTCCCTCTCTACCTGTGGGCATGAACACAGCGTCCAAAAGAAAGGACGTCAGTACGAACATTGTACTGAGTATGTAAGGCATGAACAATAATGACATATCGAAGAAGGGAACATTAAGTAAGGAAACAACCTGTACTGACGATCACTTTAAACAGAACAATGCATGCTAACTGACCTCATAAACATCATCATATCAAATATATATATATAGATAAGCTGCCTGACGATATAGGTATGGTGTGATCATCATTAGCCCGCGTCCGGGGTAAACATCTCATGCCCCACTAGTGGTGTCTGCCTATGCCATCTAGACATGGTGTATACGCTGCCCGCCTTAACGGTGTCTGCCCGACCATGTAGGCACGGTGTAATCTCATTATCATATACTTATCATAATGCATGTATAAGAACACAAGTACGACTATAATTCTATCGGGGTGGCGTAAGGTCGAGAACCCCCGATTCCATTATGGAATAGTCATAACCATCCTGCCTCACCTTGAAGGAACAAGTATTATAAGGTGAGTGTAGCAACAATGAATACTATCAAGGAATCATTTACTTCATAGGAATCGTATCATGAGCTTTAGGATTTCTAGACTTAGACTCATCATTGCCATTATCGTATTCATAACATATCTCTTTTCTTTACCTCATGTGAAGCTCTTTATAATCATAGACTCATAGTTTTCGAAATATAAGAAGTCATGGAGAGATAGGGAAGATCACGTCATAATAATCATGCCTTAGAAAAGAAAAGGACTAGCCTTACATACCTTTTCGTTTAGCTACTTTATCACTTGAACGTTCCCCTCCAATATTCACGTTTCTACCTTTAAGAGAGTTCGTAATAATATTAGGTAATCGATAACATAAGCATGCTTGAACTAAAGCTGGAGAAAATTGGGCAGCATCTCCTTTGCTTCTATGACTTTCTCCATATAACATAACAACTCCCAAACATCAATAATAACAGTCATCATATCATAATCAACAATCTTCATCAACCATACGTTATTCAATTCTACTACTTCCATTTCAAGGGCCTCCATAACCATGGTCATAATACAACATTACATTCATGCTCATAAAATGTTTATCCCATGTTCTTAATATCATTTATAACATAACTATACTCATAACATACAACAAATCATGATTCATATTAAGCTACTACTCAAAAATGCCACTATTCTCATATTTATGACCCATCTTCTACCTCCTTTCATAATTCAAGTCTCTCAACCCCTCAATACTCTAAATAACATGAATTGATCATAAAACTTACCTTTGATAGTATGAGAACGGCCTTTGGATTAAAACACTTCACTTGAGACAAAACCCTAGCTTCAATCCAAGGAGATTTCTTGACTCCAAGCAACCTTAGAGAGTTCCTTGCACTTGATTCCCTTGGTTTGATTAGGTTGATCCTTGATTTCCCTTGGATATGTGTTGGTATAGTGTGGAGAGAGTTCTAGAGGTTTCTTGAGGTGTGGAGAGAAAAATGGAAATGAAATAATGAACTTGGGTCCCTTATATAAAACTTAAAAATCTGTCCCGACCCGAACCTAAGGCCAATTATACGGACCGTATAATTTATACGGTCCGTATAATGGACCGTATAATTTATACGGTCCGTATAATGGACCGTATATTTCTTCCAGAACCTCATCCTTCTCTAGGAGGATTCTACGGTCAGACATACGGGCAATATCTTTTATACAGTCTGTATAAAGGACCGTATAATCTATAACTTCCTGAAACTTGTTCTCATCAACCGTTTGATCTCCAATCCTTATGGAACCTTCTTAACACTTGTTTAACACTTCATTAACAACTTAAGGAGCATTATAGCTTTCTCTCAAGACATTATTAGATCAACCTTAGCTCGGTACTTTATAAAACTCTTCCGAAACAGAACGTATACTTCGCCTTTCTCAAGAAACTTTCTTCCCTTGCCTCAAACGTCTTTGGAATCTCACTTAGAACCATTAAATACTGCTTCTTACTTATAGAAACATCATATACTTCTCACAATGCATTATTCTATCTACTATACGATGACGTGAAATTTTTCGAGGTGTAACATTCTTCCCCATTTTAAAAACATTCGTCCTCGTATGTTAAGTCCTCGAGAATTCTGTGACAATTTCGCCAGAGTTTCCCCTGTAATATGGCGCTACCATCCTGTCACAACAGTCCACAATAACCATGCCACACAGGGCCATAACACAATAGCAATAAATTATGGCGACACACGACCCAAAAGCATGAAAAGAAAGCATACATACCTCATAATGTTAATGCTTCATCTTGAATCTCTTCCGGGAGTGAAAACAGGTGTGGGTACTTGAACTTCATATTTTCTTCCGCTTCCCAAGTCATTTCTTCTCAGTTATTGTTTCACCACAAGACTTTGACTGAAGCTACTTCCTTGTTTCTAAGCCTCCGTACTTGCCTATCTAATATGGCAATGGGTACCTCTTCATAAGCCAACTTTTCCGTAACTTGCACATCCGCTACCGGCACAATTCTAGTAGGATCTCCAACACATTTTCGGAGCATTGGCACGTGAAAAATTGGATGGACTGATTCCCGTTCTGCGGGTAGGTCCAATTCATATGCTACTTGGCCTACCTTGCGGATAATCTTATAAGGTCCAATGTATCAAGGACTTAACTTCTCTTTCTTACCAAATCTCAATATCGTTGGTACCTTTAAGAATATCCAATCTCAACTTGGAATTCTAAGTCTTTTAAATCAACATAAAATATATACGTACCGAGTTTTTTTTTTTTTTTTTTTCGTTGACCTTTACAAACATACTTAATAAGATTACTCATACATAATAAGATAAATCAATAAAATATATAGCCGTACACAACTCATATCATGATACAAAAAAACCCACGACTCTGTCTGCAAAGTCTCTAACTTCGAATGAAACATCATGGCATAGTATGCTCGACTCGGCGACACTCCGGAACAAAGGGAGTTTGCCAACTTCGCCGGAACATCTTCTATCCGTCCGGGTGTACCGCGCGGCATGAAACGCAGCCCCCGAAGAAGAGGGGTCGACGAGCATTGTACCGAGTATGCAAGGCATGAACAGTAACATAATAAGAGATGTAGAGCATGTCACGTGAAAGAGAGTATCCTGTACATAAGAGACATATCATGTGTAAAGCTGTAAGCTGTACATATAAAGCATATCGTGTGAAGCTGTAACCTGTAAGTATGAGTGCCTCTTAAGGCGGAATCATGCATGCTTAATGCTGCGGGACGTGCAGCCCGATCCATATACTATCTTTGCGGAACGTGCGGCCCGATCCATATACATTGCTGCGGAACGTGCAGCCCGATCCATTTGTATATATATGTACGTATTCTTTCTTTGAAAATATCTCATTTTCATATATAAAGAAAATAGAACATACCATATTGCCGAGGCGTCGGCTCCGATCCATTTAACCACTTGTCCCGCGTCCGGCATCCCGCGTCCGGACGATATCATATCATTCTCCAATCGATCGTGGCCGTGCGCCTATAGCGCCCCGCCCTTTTTCCCATCTTCCCCATATACATATACATATACGTATACTTATACATATATCATGTCATAGCATGCAGGAGAGCCCGAAGAAAAGCTATAACTCTATCGGAGTGACGTAAGGTCGGTAACCTCCGATTATACTATGGAATAACCCGGATCGTCATGTCTCACCTTGGAGGAACGATTATTTAAGGTGAGACTATCAACGAAGGGCAACATTAAGAGAACATAGAACATGTCATATCAGATCGTGCACTTTGGAGCCTTTAAAAATAGTCATTATTCGAAAATAGCTTAACATTTTCATATCGTCGTATCCATGGTAAGAACATATCCTTGACATATTCATCATAGACGTCTTCTTATATCTGGCATCATCCTTGTCGTCATAAAATCATAGTCGTCGTTTTAGTCATGAAAACTATCAAAACGTAAAACTTAGATTTTTGGAGAAAATGAATATTTTTGAAAACATTTATAACTTTTAAGAAGAAATCATGTTTTGAAATCATAAATTCTAATTTTGAAAATAAGGTCGTTATGGGAGCATTTATAATATTTCATTATGTGATTCATGCCGTAGAAAGAAAAAGGGACGAGCCTTAACATACCTGCGCCGCGCCTTACTAGCTAGGCCTATCCATCCAAATTCGTTGCCGCTAGTCTACATTCAAGACGATTGACACAATCATTAGATTCATTACCGCGTACTTGTCTTAACCTTTCAAATACATTTACTTATGATCTGCCGAAATTTCGGCAAAGATCTCCCCTGTAAATATACCACCCCCGAGAATATGGCTCGGCCCAATTTATCCATTAACAACAATCCGAGAATTCAAATCGGCCAAACCATCAACAATACCACAATTATTCTAGCAACACTTCAATATTCAATTCAATTCAATTCAATTCAATTCGCATAATATTCCGTCGAATCAATCAACATACTACTTCACCCGAAACCTTCAAATTTAACAACAACCACACATTTCATTATCATCTATATTCATTAACTTCAACCACATTCTTCATTCAATGTCACATAATCCATAACGACAACAACTAGAATATCGAATTACATTAAGTGACACTAACTTACCGAAACACCCATTTCAACCATAATCTCTCCTTACATGTCTTCATGCATTTTTACTCATTTATCTACATTCCAACAACAACAACAACATATTTTCCTCTTTCAAATTCAATCTCCTTAACCCAACTTTCAATCCTCCAAGCCATTTAACTCTTATTTTACATTGTAGAATCCACCATAACAACAATTACCATTCTAAATAAAATCAATTTATCACACCTTTCCATTAACTACACTATTCGGCCAACACACACATATGCATATTTTTCATGAATTTTCCATCCATTTCTATACATTGCAACCACAACCAACACACAACATGAAATCAAGTCAATCTTCCATGCAAAGTAACATACACACACACGGCTCAATCACACATACACCATACACACGGCCACTACTATACAACATTCATATTTCCATGATTGTCACCCTACAATACTCACAACCATGCATAACACATGAAGTAAGATTGGATACATACCTTTTTCCTTCAACTTCTTCACTTAGCTAGAATTTGTAGCTTGCTAGAGAGAGTGGTCTTCTTGGCTTAACAAGTACACCACGTTAAAGAGGACTTCCAACTTGGTAGGAATACTAGGAAAAATATATTTTTGATCACTATGTCAAGGGGCTAAATTTTTGCCCCTTTGGCCGTGACTCTCTTTCTCCTCTCCCTTCTTTTTTTTTTTTTTTTTTTTCAAGTCTTCTCTCCAATTTTCCTTGAATTAAAAGATGAACTCCCTCATTTATATATATATATATATAGCTTTCCACAACATGTGAGGGGCACATGCCCCTCTCTCCATTTTTCTAGAATTTCCCTTTCTTTTCTTGAAATTTCCTTAAGGCAAAGATGACTTATTTGTCATCTTCTTCTTTTTTTTTTTTTTTTCCTCACATGGTCAATATGACCTTTTTGGAACATTCAAGAGACTCATGTGAAATTCCCGTTTTACCCCTCGACTTTTCTCAATATTACCATTTTGTCCCTGACCTTCCGCATTATTTCCACGGCCCATTTTGCGAATTTCTCTTCTTGCCCCTAGCCTTTCTCAATATTTCCGTCCAATAATATTCATAAATAATATTCATAACCAACTTATGCACTAAAATAATTTTGAAAATGGTCTCGCCCTTAACTTTCCCCGACGACTTTAAAATATCCAAACGTACAAAATACGGGCTATAACATCCTCCCCCCCTTTAGAACATTCGTCCTCGAATGTTCAACTGGTCTTATAGGGCCTCTTAATTTTTCGGGAGGATTCTTTTATCGTTGTTCTTTCCTTCAAGCCCATTTCTTATCCTTTACCTCATTTCCCTTATAATCGAATTTCGTGGTCTTCACAGGAGTCCTTATTCCACATCATGGGTTTTCTAATTTTCTGGGCCAGCGTATTATCCCTTTCTTCCTCAGATCATCCCTTTTTCTGCTACTGATTCGTGATAATGTCTTAACAAAAGCCATATCTTTAGATTCTTACTACCACTCTCCTTGTATTGGCGCTCATGTCGTTCATCGCTCCTCCTTGTAAGCCTAGTATGGTCTCCCCCCCTTTAAGGGGTTTGTTATATGACAACAGTCCTTTATAAAGTCTCCGTTTATACCTTGCCTCTCATCTTCCATCTAACTCCGTGCCTAACAACTCGGAAACTTTTTATCCTAAGTTTTTCTTTTACTTTCCACCTATCTCATCCTTTTGTCCACATTTTCATTCACCATTCGTCCTTTCACTCCCTTAATTTACTTGTTCGTGGTTCTTCTTTAACTGCGCATTTGTACTGTAGCCGTGTGTCCATATCTCTCAAGCGTTCTGCTACCTTTGTTCTTAACACAAAATCCTTACTATTTTTACTCTTCCTATCCTTGTTCATCGAACCTTTAACTATGTTCATGTTGTCACATATCTATTCCTTTATATTCCTTCTCTTACCTTACATTCCCTCGTTGCAGTCACCATTCCTTTAACTTCACTTATCGAAATCGGTCCTCAAACCTCATACTCTCCTCTCCAGTTTCCTTTTATCGCACGCTATCCCTTTTCCTCACGCCTACTTTAAGTTCTTAGTCAAACCTGGATATCCTTACTTAGTCAATGCCTTTTATACCGTAGCTTCGGTTGTTGGGACTCACATATTTTTCGATACAATCATACGCGGAGTACCCTACGCGTCCATATGTGCATATATTTTTACCAAACTAACCCGCGTACTATTTCCAACCACCTCTCAAGTCTATCCTAATTCTAGGGCTGTGTTGGACTTCCCGTCTTCTTACCGAGCCAATCCACCTCGTCTTACGCGTCTTCTTAAGGTTTCCAGCCATCCCATATACTCTGGTTCTTCTTAGGCTACCCCAACTTCTCAGTTGTCCCATATGTCTGAATATGCTGAATTTCTTGTAAACTTCCCGTGGGGTCACCCATCATAGAATTGCTCCCACCTGAGCACGCTTAACCTCGAAACTTTGGTGGAATCCGGTGCCTTAATGCTTTGATATAATCGCATCCGCTCCGTCGCATGACCTTTATTACCCGATCCGGAGTAATTTAAAGCCTTACGATTCGAACATTTTCGTAACACGTCCTTTCTTTTGTAATTACTATTTTGCCCTTTTTAGTTCCGAATGTTCACCTTCCGCCTGCGTGTATGACTACTTCTTGTCCGGGCCTCCGAGAACCCTTAAACGCTCGCGTTATTAAAACCTCGCCGTTTCAAAAACTTTTCAAAACATGAAACTTTTCAAAATAAGGTCACGTCTTTATACAAATTATGAAATTTAGGCAATCACATAATTTCTACCAACAACCAAAATGCGCACTAACATCCATGATTGATTCTTTCTCGAAACGACGCATCTCAAGACTTATGGATATGCAAATACCATGACATAAGTGCTTGACTCGGCAATACTCCAAACTGAACGGAGCTCGCCAATCCCGCGGGAACAATTTCTAGCAAAGTCTTCTCTTCCTGTAGACGCACCTATTCGATACGGAATATGTCGAGTACGTAAAGCGATAGCAAATAGTAACCATAGCTTAATTTAGAAGAGAAGAAATCACAATCAAGCTCATTACCTCGCCGGAAGAAACATAAATATACACACGGGGTCTTAGAACAATCCTTAAGTAAATAATGCGAGTGAACACGCGTGCCTCGAGCATACACGATATAAATACGACCCGCACAATCGCACAACGATATACACGGCCTAATAATAATAATGATAACAACATGATAACAATCCCCCGGGTCCGGTCCCGACATACGTCTATCTTTTCGGCATGCCGGTCCCGAAATAAAATAATGGCCCCTTCGAGCATGCCGGTCCAACATACGTCTATCCTGGCCCCTTCGGACATGCCGCCCCGACATAATATTCCTAGCCCCTTCGGCATGCCACTCGTGACATACGGCTACCCCGGCCCGCCGGCATGCCAGTGACATAATACTATTCCTCCCCTATAATGATAATAATAATAATACTAATAATAGTGTTGTGGAATGAAATAGTAAAATATCGCACCCCCGATCTTATATAATAAGATATCAAAAAGAAATAATAAAATCTCGCACCCCGCCCGGAGTGGTTTTGAAAAAAAAAAAGTCAAACTCACGTTTACCTATCACCTAAAAGATGCCCATTTATGAAGAATCGAAGCGATAATCATTTTAGGAACATTATTATTCCACAAAATATATAATAGAACTCAATGGAGTCATTTATGAAAGTTTCAAGGCAATTCAATTACATTTACGCAAGTTATAGATATTTGGGCATCTTTCCAATCAAGATATAAAGATCCTAATTCAATCACACTGAATGAATAGTGCTCAAATTCAGACTTGGATTTCTATGAAATCGTAATAACCCTGTGGCTCAAATCCGACCTAGCACACCTAGGACATGCCAAGAGAAGAAAAGGAATAGCTTTACATACTTTGTCACACCCTAAATCTTTTCTCCAAAATCTACAAATGGTCATGTGTGAGTTATAGGGCAACTTAAATTCATGTTTGTCTACCGAAATTTCCCCCCGTACATATAGCATCCCCGAGAATCTAGCTCGGCAATTGTAATCGAACCCGGAATTCAACGGCCAAACCAACTTACTCATAACAACAATATTTTTTTTTTTTAACCCAAACCTTCCAAATGCCATAAGAACTCCAACAATACATTTATTTCTTTCAACCTTTAAAGCAAACATACTTAATAAGATTATTTTATACATAATAAGACTTTTTTCCGACTTCCATTTGGTTGCTTTTTTCAAATCAATAAAATATATATAAAATGAGTTCATCATATTTTTCACAACTCATATCATGATACATTTCTACATGCCAAACATATGCAACCAAAACCATCAACCAAACACTAAATGAATTTAGTTCTACACATCCATGCAAAGTCTCTAACTACACACCACAACATTCACAAGAATGAAACATCATGAATGGCATAGTATTGACTAGAATGCGAAACTCGGCGAATGACTTATCTTCCAAAAACAATCATACCACGTTGAGTTTGCAAAACTTAAGGGGGCAACATCTTCTATCCGTTCTTTCTTTCTTCCTCTCTCAATTTCTCTAGAATTCTCATGAAATTTATGACTAATAAGTCATATATATACACTAATATTGCACATGACCATGCACATGAAATGGCGCATGTGCCCTCCCCTTTTTTTTTTTTTTTCTTTTTTTTTTTCCTCCAAAATTTTCTTCAAATTTCTAGAATTCTCCAAATGCCAAAGGATGAAGTCTTGACTTATCATCCTTGTCCACAACATGTGTTTGGCCATCAAAACATAAAATGAAGAATTGTATGTCTTACAACAAGTGGCCATAACACAAGCCCACAACCACATTAGCTTTTCCAAAATTCATGAACCAATAGAAACTATTCCGCATTTGCCCTAATATTCCATGCCCATAATATTTACAAGCATGAACAAAATCGGAGAATAGCCTTACCTCTAACTTCCCGCATAAAATTTTTCAGAAAATGAGATATAACATGTCACGTGAAAGAGTGGTATCGTCATGCCACATAACCTTTCTTGAGACATATCATTATTGCCTATGTACCGTATTTCCTTTCCGCGCTTTTTCCTCTTAGACGTACCTATTACGCTTTATCATTCCTACTATCTCAAATGTCGTACGTCGTGTGTGAACATCCCAGTCATCCGTTTCCCCGATTTCGTGAGTATGAGTGCCTCTTAATGGCGGAATCATGCATGCTAATGGCTCTATCGGACGATCGTAGGACAAAAAGAAGGTCATCCATATACTATCTTGCGAACGTGCCGGCCCGATCCATTTGTATATACATGTACGTATTCTTTCTTTGAAAACATCTCATTTTCATATATAAAGAAAATAGAACATACCATATTGCTCTAACTTCGTCGAAACATCATGATCCATTTAACCACTTATCCCTTCTATCCGCGTCGCGGGCATCCCGCGTCCGGACGATATAAGAGATGTAGAGAGCATATCATTCTCCATATAAAGCATATCGTGTGGCTGTAACCTCGTAAGTATGAGTGCCTCTTAAGCGCCATAGCGCCCGCCATATACTTTTCCCATCTTCCCCATATACATATACATATACGTATACTTATACTTATATATCATGTATAAAGAAAATAGAACATACCATATTGCCGAGAGAGATCCATTTAACCACTTGAAGAAAAGCTATAACTCTATCTCCAGTGACGTAAGGTCGGTAACCTCCGATTATACTATGGAATAACCCGGATATATCATGTCTCACCTTGGAGGAACGATTATTTAAGGTGAGACTATCAACGAAGGGCAACATTAAGAGAACATAGAACATGTCATATCGGATCGTGCACTTTGGAGCCTTTAAAATAGTCATTATTCGAAAATAGCTTAACATTTTCATATCGTCGTATCCATGGTAAGAACATATCCTTGACATATTCATCATAGACGTCTTCTTGTATATCCGGCATCATCCTTGTCGTCATAAAATCATAGTCGTCGTTTTAGTCATGAAAACTATCAAAACGTAAAACTTAGATTTTGGAGAAAATGAATATTTTTGAAAACATTTATAACTTTTAAGAAGAAATCATGTTTGAAATCATAAATTCTAACTTTTGAAAATAAGGTCGTTATGGGAGCATTTATAATATTTCATTATGTGATTCATGCCGTAGAAAGAAAAAGGGACGAGCCTTAACATACCTGCGCCGCGCCTTACTAGCTACGCTTATCCATCCAAATTCGTTGCCGCTAGTCTACATTCAAGACGATTGACACAATCATTAGATTCATTACCGCGTACTTGTCTTAACCTTTCAAATACATTTACTTATGATCTGCCGAAATTTCGGCAGCATCTCCCCTGTAAATATACCACCCCCGAGAATATGGCTCGGCCCAATTTATCCATTAACAACAATCCGAGAATTCAACTCGGCCAAACCATCAACAATACCACAATTATTCTAGCAACACTTCAATATTCAATTCAATTCAATTCAATTCAATTCGCATAATATTCCGTCGAATCAATCAACATACTACTTCACCCGAAACCTTCAAATTTAACAACAACCACACATTTCATTATCATCTATATTCATTAACTTCAACCACATTCTTCATTCAATGTCACATAATCCATAACGACAACAACTAGAATATCGAATTACATTAAGTGACACTAACTTACCGAAACACCCATTTCAACCATAATCTCTCCTTACATGTCTTCATGCATTTTTACTCATTTACCTACATTCCAACAACAACAACACATATTTTCCTCTTTCAAATTCAATCTCCTCAACCCAACTTTCAATCCTCCAAGCCATTTAACTCTTATTTTACATTGTAGAATCCACCATAACAACAATTACCATTCTAAATAAAATCAATTTATCACACCTTTCCATTAACTACACTATTCGGCCAACACACACATATGCATATTTTTCATGAATTTTCCATCCATTTCTATACATTGCAACCACAACCAACACACAACATGAAATCAAGTCAATCTTCCATGCAAATAACATACACACACACACGGCTCAATCACACATACACCATACACACGGCCACTACTATACAACATTCATATTTCCATGATTGTCACCCTACAATACTCACAACCATGCATAACACATGAAGTAAGATTGGATACATACCTTTTTCCTTCAACTTCTTCACTTAGCTAGAATTTGTAGCTTGCTAGAGAGAGTGGTCTTCTTGGCTTAACAAGTACACCACGTTAAAGAGGACTTCCAACTTGGTAGGAATACTAGGAAAAATATATTTTTGATCACTATGTCAAGGGCTAAATTTTTGCCCCTTTGGCCGTGAGTCTCTTTCTCCTCTCCTTTTTTTTTTTTTCAAGTCTTCTCTCCAATTTTCCTTGAATTAAAAGATGAACTCCCTCATTTATTTATATATATATATATAGCTTTCCACAACATGTGAGGGGCACATGCCCCTCTCTCCATTTTTCTAGAATTTCCCTTTCTTTTCTTGAAATTTCCTTAAGGCAAAGATGACTTATTTGTCATCTTCTTCTTTTTTTTTTTTTTTCCTCACATGGTCAATATGACCTTTTTGGAACATTCAAGAGACTCATGTGAAATTCCCGTTTTACCCCTCGACTTTTCTCAATATTACCATTTTGTCCCTGACCTTCCGCATTATTTCCACGGCCCATTTTGCGAATTTCTCTTCTTGCCCCTAGCCTTTCTCAATATTTCCGTCCAATAATATTCATAAATAATATTCATAACCAACTTATGCACTAAAATAATTTTGAAAATGCATTACAAATAGTGTCTCCACATCTTTAAGGCATGGACCTTGACCAACTCAAGGTCATGGGTTGGATAATTCTTCATGTTTTTAACTGTACACCCAGGCAATCCATGTGAAAGCATAAATATTTGTCCAAACCTTTATCTATGCTACTGGAAGCATCACGGTATACCGTATGCCCTTGACACCCAGGGACTGTAGGACTAAAATTTGAGAATCTATCCTTTAACTCAACAGTAAAGTTCACAAATAGCCAGTCCTTTAGAAATTTATGGCTAGAGTTATTGTTAATAGTGCTGAAATGAAAATCCTTCCACGAATCTTCTATAGTAACCTGCCAATCCCGAGCTTCTGAGACTTTTGTAGGCGTTGTAGGCCTTGGCCAAGTCTTCGCGGCTTCAATTTTCGAGTATCAGCCGGATGCCATCAATTCAGAGCTAACATGACGAGAAAAGTCACGAATATAACCAAAACTCACATTTTGAAAATTTTGCGTACAATTCATGGTGAAGAACCCCAAGAAAATGCGAAAATAGTCTACATGATCGATTCGGAGTATCTAAAATATCATCTGAATACTATCACGGCTCTAAGAGGGTTGAATACATTTTTCCTCAAATTCATAAACACCCCGGGGGAATTTAAAAATGGTTCCCAAAAAATTTATAAGGCCATATCTGTTCGAAAATTTTTTTTGGGAATATCTTTTTCTCAACCCCACTTGATAACGACCCCGATCTATTTTTAAAAACCACTTTGGGACCTTGGGGGGTCAAAAAAAATCATCAATTCTCGGGAATGTTTTTTTCTTTATCTCACCTTATTCAGGGTGTCTATAATCAATGCCATCCTAGGAACCATCTTTTTTCCCAACAAATAGGGCTTTTTGGTGATGCTTGGGGAAAACCCCTTCAAGTAAATCCTTATTTCGTTTCTTTAATTCGAGCTATTCGGGAGGAATAGGTTTGGTTTAGTATTCGGTAACACATCAATAACAAAATCAACCTCTATCCGGGGAAAGGGCCGGAATTCATCCAAATTCATTCACTATCGGGACGGATTGAAAATCGGTGGCTGCCCTTTGGGGTCATGAACTTGGACTAAGTGATAAATATGCCTTTGCATCACATTTCTTGCCTTAAAGGGAGGAAATAAACCTACCTCGGTTTTGTATTCCTTTCCCTTCAAGCACGGGCCTTCCGGGGGAAAGGGAACCACTTTTTAGAAAACATTAGCATAACAAAGGCCCAAACCCAAACCATACCCCAAAATTTAACAAAAAACATTTTAAATGACAATTTAGTCGACGATCACCAACAATTATACAATTTTGTATACTTGTCAGTATCAGGATCCCCGGAGTAGATACCTCAAAAAGGTTTTAATTGGTCGGGGTTTTACCCCCAATATGGGAATAACGGGAATATAAGACAACGTGAAACCCCGGGTCTCCAAAGCATAAACCTCTAAGAGAATATAGATAGTATACCCCCCGGGCCTATTCGG